>NW_008449383.1:0-537 GCF_000622305.1 Nannospalax galili
GTAGGGATGGAGTGTTTCATAAGTATTTCTTCTAAATTGATATTTTCTCAGAAAGGGAATAGAGAGATTTGTAAAATTTAAACTAGCTGGGCGTGGTAGCCAAGCCCTTAATCCCAATCTTAATACCAGTGCTTGGGAGGCAACGGCAGGTAGATCTTTGTAATTTCTGAGCAGCCTGGTCTACATAGTGTCTCAGGCCAGCTCGATCTAAGGGGAGACCCTGTCTCAGAAAGACCAGAAAAAAAAAAAAAAAGCGAGCTTACGAGGCTGGAGAGCTGTCTCAGCAGTTCAGAGCATTTGCTCTTCATCTAGAGAACCAGAGTTCAGTTTCCAGCAGCCATGTCTGGGGCTCAAAACTCCTTGTAACTGTAGTTCCAGAGAATCTGACCTCCTCTTCTCCTCTGAGGGAACTAAAGACACATGGCATTCACTCAGAACTATACATGTATACATAAAGAAAAATAATGTACTTTTTAAGCTACAGCTAGGAGGCTTTAATCTTCTGAAACAAGGTTCACAGTGCCCCTCAGCAGCATT
>NW_008449384.1:0-537 GCF_000622305.1 Nannospalax galili
CCCCACAACATGACCCCTCTCTTGGGCCAGCTCCACTCCTTTCCTGCTGTTTTCTTCATCTGTCATCACACAGCCCTGGCATCTTCAACTTCTTGGAGTCTCCTTTGCAGCTTAGGCTGCGTCTTCCCAGGTTTCTGCAGTGGCCTCCTAGGTCCTCCTTACAGGGAATGTGATCTGGCCGTTCATTGCTCAGCCTCAGCAGCCTTCTGCAATCATATCACAAGCCTCATTGAGTCACTCATTCTTGCATTTTATTTGCCTACAAAGACATAGCTTTGTGGACAACACGGCCTAGTTCTGCTGCCAGCTTAAAAAGCAGTCTGGCCTCTTTCTATACACTATGTGGCCTCTGTGCTTTGGTGGCTGAATCTGAAAAGGCCACTTTCTGAGGCAATAGGTTTGGGGTGGATATTTATTTATTTATTCTTTTTTAATTGAATTTTTGTGATTTTATATATTTTGATCATACTTAGATACTCTTTTCTAGCCACACTTCCCCTTACTAACTCCACCCAATTTAATGTACTTTGATATATA
>NW_008449385.1:0-537 GCF_000622305.1 Nannospalax galili
CACCTGGCATTTATAAATCACTACTTTGCTTTATAATCCCTTTATTCTCAAAATTGATCTTTTTTTTCCTCGTCAATCTATCATTTCACTCAATCCTGGTCTCCTTATGAAAATCTTGCATATCAGGTAATTATTTTGATTTACTGTCATCAGTGCTGATCTCAGAAGCAAGAGTAAAAACTATGAGCCAGGACTTTCTGGTTGCAGGGACGGGCTGCTGTCTTTCCTGGTCTAGTCTAGTGGCTTGCTCCCAGGATCTGCTGCTGTTTGCCTACAACAGTGATTTTAGGGTCTCTGTGAAAGAGAAACAGAGATGCTGGGCAGCTTTTATTTCTGTCATTGTGTGCCTTTCACCAGAGAGAAATAACTACTTTGGGTTTTGTTTTGAAATACTAGGGAGCTGGAAGGAGGTGGCATGCCCCTGGGTGTTTCCATATTGCCCACCTCTCTCCTGATGAAAAGCCCTGATGGCTGCACAGAGCTCCGGCTTCCAGCAGAGGTCAGGCTTGTACCTTCCTCCTGCGGCGGGCTGCAGTA
>NW_008449386.1:0-537 GCF_000622305.1 Nannospalax galili
ATATTTTCATATCTGAGGACATGAAGGAATTACAGTACAAGGAAGCAAAAAAAATTAACAGTGAGCTAGAGATGTAATACATTTGGTAGCAGAATTGTCTAGTATGCACAAAACTGTGGGTGTTGTCCTGAGAAGAGTGTGACTGGCATGTGGTGGTGCACTCCAGTCATCATAACACTTAACAGAAAATTAAGAAGTTCAAGGTCAACCTCTCTTACATAGCCAGTTGGAGAAGCTGCCTAAAAATAAAGCAGATCAACAGTTCCCTATACATTATATGAAATTTGGTCATTAAAATTTTTCCTGAGTGGGTTTCTATGATAACCTAAATCCTAGTGAGCATAATTTTCACTGACTGCACAGGGGCTGCATTCTGACTCCTGATCCCTCACCACAACTGCCCATTAAGTTCTACTTATCGTATTCCAGGCTTTCTCTAGACCATTTCATTTGTTCATATTTCCACCTGAAGACCATTAAATCAGAACCATATTATCTCAGATGTAGTAACAGAAGAAAACACAACTGTGCTAATTC
>NW_008449387.1:0-476 GCF_000622305.1 Nannospalax galili
GGCTCTTCCCTGCCTTCCAATCCAAACAATGTACTTCTTTAGAATGTTATGCAAAATAGTGACCCTTATTGAATTATTTTATTATTCACCATTAAACTATGCAAAAAAGAAAAAGTAATTTATCGAGTAGTTTAGTTAAGTAATTCAGTTGACAGTAAATATTTACTCTTAACATCTCACAGGAAGTCTTGACAAGCATGTGTTGCTATTGTGCTGGGGGTAGGGATGGGAGTGGGAAGTTCAGAATGGAAGGCCATGTATGATAAGCATCTTAAACGGTCCCAGCGAACTGAACCTACCTAGTATTCTCCATCCTGAGCCCTAATTAGGCACCAGATATTTTTCCAAGCACAGTAAACACCTTATATAATGAAAGGAAAAAGGGGAAAAAAAAAAACCCTAACTTTCTAAGCTTTGTAACTCCACTAACAAAACAAAAGCCCTAAAAAAAAAAAAAAAAAAAAAAAAAAAAAAAA
>NW_008449388.1:0-537 GCF_000622305.1 Nannospalax galili
ACACACAAACACACGCATGATACATTTTAAGTAATGAACTTAGTTTACTTTACTAACTTGTCTTCTCTCTCATGGCTTTGTGAATTGACTGGAAAATTCTGGCTGGGGGTCTGCAATGCAGTCTTAGAAGGCCTCTGACTGGAGCTGTCTAAAGGCTTGATGACGGTGGTGTGGTCAAGATGGCTTCTTCACTGGGCTCTCTTCCCTCCCTCCCCTAGCCTCTCATCTGGTCTCACTCTGCAGATCACGGGGGTCTCATGTGAGTCTTCCTCTATAAGGCTGAAAGTGGAAACAGGCCAGGTAAGACTTGCGTCCGGAAGTGTCAGTATCACTTCCACCATACCACCAGTCAAAGCAATGGTAGCATCGAAGGAAGTAGATAGGTTGCAGCTTGAGATGCAAGACTAGCAAGTCCACAGTAAAGAAGAGGATGCAGATGCAGATCTTTCTGAACCAACAAATGAAATCTACAAGTTAGTTACTGTTACCATCAATACCACTGTTCTTCTTGCTTAATCTGAGCAATGTGGAAAACTC
>NW_008449389.1:0-537 GCF_000622305.1 Nannospalax galili
GAAGTGGGCTTCAGATTCACTTGGAACTGGGGTTACAGATAGATACCATGGGGGTGCTGGGAATGGAACCCAAGTCCTCTCTAGGAGCAACCAGTGCTCTTAACCCTGAAGCCATCTTTCTAGCCCCTATTTTTAAAAATATTTTTATTGAGCTTTTGTGTATTTCATACAATAGTTCTTAATTAAATTTAGACACTTTCCCCAACCCATGCTCCACTAGTTCTACACACACACACACCAGGCCTCATGCATTCAGTCATAAGTTTTAAGTCATATGTCCTATCCAGTAAAGCACTGGTACTCAGCTGTCCTTCAGTGTAATTTCACGCACTTGAATCTAGCCAGGTTATCTGGATATACTAAGGAATATCTACTCTTCCTCACCTAGCAGTAATCAGTCCACTGTCCTTTTCCCGCTCTCCACTCTGGGTGCTTGCCTGATTAAGTAGGCATGGATCTTGTGCAGATGCCAGCATTGCCACAAGTTCATGTGAGCAAGATTCCAGTGGCCTGAAAGCCTCTGATGCTCTGTGTTCA
>NW_008449390.1:0-537 GCF_000622305.1 Nannospalax galili
CTTGCAGGCTCACAAGACACTGCCCTGAGTTGGATCAGTCCAAAACTCACCTTGGGTTTTGGCAGGCCTAGACCTGTCCTGCCTTTCCCTGTGATACGCTGACCCACTACCACTTGCACAGAAAGGCACTTTGTGGAAGCCAGCGTGGATGAGAGGCATGCAGGATGTGGCTGTTACCCTCACCATCTTGCCAAGGGAGTCTTCCCATCCTCTGAGGGTTTAGCGAGAGCCATTCAGCTAGTCAACTTCCTTGGGGAGTTTTCAGTTATTGAATTAATACAAAAGTTGTTTATATGGCCTTATGGACCAAGTTCAGGTTCCTTGGCCTCGTATTTTTTTAAAGATTATTAAACATATATTTGTTGTAGAATTAGAATATACAGACAATAATAATAATAGTTGGGTGTGGTGGCACACATGCCTCCAATCCCAGCACTTGGGAGGTGGAGGCAGGAGAATCAGGAGTTCAAGGCCACCCTCAGCTACATAGTAAATTCTAGGCCAGCCTTGTTACATGTTATTTCAAAAAAAAAAAAA
>NW_008449391.1:0-537 GCF_000622305.1 Nannospalax galili
TTTTTTTTAATTTATTACTTTTATTTTATGTGTATGAGTGTATTACCTGCATGTAGGTAGGTCCACCAGTGTCATGCAATGCCTGTGGTGGTCAGAAGAGGGTGTCTGTCAGACTCCCCTGGAACTGGAGTCATGGATGGTTGTTAGCCACCATATGGATGCTGGGAGTTGACCCCAGGTCCTCTGCAAGAGTAGCCCATGTTCTTAACCATTGAGCCATCTCTTTGGCCCCGAGATAGAGACCCTTAAACAGCAAAATGGTGAGGTGGTTTTATTCCCAAAAGGAATGAATCCCTGTTTTGCATTACGTATGTGCAAATGCCTGGCAGATACAAAATAGGAAAATATGTTTAATGAGTTAATAACCTTAAAATGTATGTCAGAAACATGTGATACCTGCTGGGTTATCAGTCATCTGTATTGTATAGCATACATTAGTTTTCTAGGCAGACACCAGAAGGATCTTTGTATCTTAGAATGATACAGCTTTTTAAGCTCACTGAGATTCCTTTCTTTTTAGTTTATTTTTATTTTATG
>NW_008449392.1:0-537 GCF_000622305.1 Nannospalax galili
ACTTACCTACATGCAGGCAATATATGCATACACATAAAATAAAAATAACAATAAAAAAGAAAGTCCTTTCCTAAGGACTTTTGCATATTTGGAGACACAGAGTAGACTGTTTAGGCCTTATAAATATATGTGCATATATTTAAAGAGTATATTAAGTTTGGTGGGAGGAGTTGGGCACAGTGACTCACACCTTTAATTCCAGCACTCAGGAGGCAGAGGCCAGTGGATCTCTGTGAGATCAAGTCCAGCCTGGTCTATATAGCGAATTCCAGGCTAGCTGGGGCTACAGGGAGACCCTGTCTCAAAATACCAACAATGAAAATTGAACAGGAGACAATAAGGGGAGGTTCAGAGAGGAGAAGGGATCTAAATACCATCAAATTATATTGTACGAAAATTGCAAAAACTCAATTAAAAAAGAATGCCCTTATCTATGCCTCTGTCTTGATGTATACATCCTACTATTCCTAGCCATTTGAGAGTTCCAGGTATTACTCTAAGGTCCTTGGTCCATTCAAAGTTGATTTCTGTGCAGGA
>NW_008449393.1:0-537 GCF_000622305.1 Nannospalax galili
GACAAGGGGAAGAAGCGCCCCAGCCTCGTCCTGAGGCTTCCCCTTGGTGGCCTGGATGTTGGGAGGACCCGCAGTCCTGAAGGCACCCATTCTGGACCCCGGGGAGAGGCGAGTGGAGGAAGTGCCCCAGCCTCGTCGTGAGGGTTCCTGTTAGCGGCTTGGATGTTGGGGTGACCAGCAGTCCTGAAATCATCCATTCTGGACCCCAGGGGAGAGGTGTCCGGGGCCGGAGCCCCGCGGACAGAGCTCCCCGAGAAGGCAGAGCAAGGGCAAGGCTGAGGGGGAGGGCCGGTGGACGCCGGAGGCCTCAGGACTCCCTGCCTTGCCAAGGGGCAAGAAATCACACCAGGCCTTCTCCCAAGAGAAGCCACAGGCCGCGCTGCCCCAGGGGCCCAAGCCCAGGAAGATCCGCCCTCTAGCCCTCTAGCGGCGGTGGGGAGTAGACGAGAGCTGCTGGACGCCACTGCCTCCAGCTCCCATCGCCCCTTGCAGCAGCGCCGCAGCCAGCAGTGCCCCAGGCAAACAGTAGGACCCACC
>NW_008449394.1:0-537 GCF_000622305.1 Nannospalax galili
CCCCCCAGTGCTTCTATCACTACCAATATTCCTCCCTCCATTTCATTTGTTCTTTTTGTTCTCTTTACACCCCTGAGTCAACTTAGTGGTACCAGTACGTGCAAGGATATAGAGCCATCCACTGGATAGCATAGCATCTCAGAGGCCACATCCCTGAAGAAAACTGAATCTCTCTCCCAGAAGCAATCAGTTGCCAATAGCTCCTCCTGAGGTAGTGGTAGGACTTCCTGTCCACCTCCCTGCTCCATGCTAGGCCTTTGTCTATTTTGATCTTCTGTATGGAGTCTCAGTCACTATGCGTTCATATGCATAATTGCCCTATTGTGTTAGAAAACATTGTTTCACTATAATCATCCATCGCTTCTGGCTCTTACAGTCTTTCTACCCCAGCTTTCCCTATGCCTTTAGAGGAAGGGGTATGATACAGATGTCCCATTTAAGGCTGGTCACTCTATAGTCTCTTACACTATACATTTTGACTAGTTGTGGATCTCTGTGTCAATTTCTATCTACTACAAAAAGAAGGACTTTTTTTTT
>NW_008449395.1:0-536 GCF_000622305.1 Nannospalax galili
GGCCTGTGTTGCATAAGAAAGCAGGCTGAGCAGGGGCCAGGTAGCAAGCCAGAAAACAGCACTCCTCCATGGCCTGTGCTCCAGCTCCTGCCTTTAGGTCATTCCTTGGTCTCCCTGATGAACTGTGACCCAGGAGATGCGAGACAAATAAACCCTTTTCTCCCCAAGTTGGTATTGGTCAGAGAGCTTTGTCACAGCAATTAAGAAACAAACTAGGACAATTGTGGACTTGACACAGTATAGAATTACCAGAGAAGGGATTCTTAGTGAAAAATTGTCCAGATTAGGTTGGCCTGTGAGTATACCTGTGAGGGATTTTCTTAATGGATTAACTGAGGTGGAAAGACCTGCTCATTACTAGTGGCACGATTTCCTGGGTATGGAATCCTAGACTGTATAAGAGTAGAGAACAGGGGCTGGAGAGATGACTCTGTGGTTAAGAACACTGGCTGTTCTTGCAGAGGACTGGGGTTCGAATCCCAGCTCCTGCATGGCAGCTAACAACTGTCCATAACTCCAGTTCCAGGGGATCTGAC
>NW_008449396.1:0-537 GCF_000622305.1 Nannospalax galili
CAAACAAACAAACAAACAGAATAGGTACTGCTCAACTGTTCGTAGAGGAATGCCTCATAAAAGTTACCATGGCAAAGTCGGAGGAGTCTGCAGTGTTATCCAGCATGCCCACTGTTAACCAGCACTTTAAAGACAAGAGGATTATTGTTTGTATTGAGCATATTAAAGCACTGTAAGAGCTGACGCAGGTGAGAGGAAATGATAAGAACAGGAAGCCGGAGAGAAACGTACCTCAGCTCAAATGAAGCTCCAGCTCGCGCGCAGAAGCACTGTGTAAGAACTGAGTGAGAGGAGCTTGACTGCTGGAGCCCATTACCTATGAATTCTTGGCTTAGTAGCTATAAATAAATAACCCAGAAAACAATGTTCTGGTGTGCTAATGCACAGCAGGGTGGCTCTTGGTACTGATAATGCCTATTTAAATTTTTGTTAGCATACCAAGTATTAGGATCCATTAGTGCATTTCTCAAACAGTTTTTGTGATTCTCCTCTTTGTAGAGGCAAAAAAAAAAAAAAAAGCAAAATTTCCCATTTCCC
>NW_008449397.1:0-537 GCF_000622305.1 Nannospalax galili
CTCTTTTGTTCAGGAAAAATATTTAGAAGTCAGTAATGTGTGCACGGGGTCGGGGGAGATAATGTTTGTGTCTATTGGTGAATGCATGTGATCATGTGTGCACATGGGGAGACTGAAGGAGGATGTTGCATGCCCCCATCACTTTCTGTATGAGTCTTTTGAGACAGGGTCTTTCACTGAACCTGGAGCTCATGATGCATTAGCTGACTGACTGGCCAGGGAGTCCCACTATCCTGTCTTCCCTGCTCCCTCTCCAGTGCTGGGGTTACAGGCACATGTGGTCACGCATGGATTGTTATGTGGGCACTGGGTATCTGAACTCAGGTCCTCATTCACCCACTGAGCCGTCTCCACCACCCCTACAAGTCAGTATTGACGGTGGAACAAATGTTTCTTCCTTGCTGTCCTAGGAACATCATTTCTCCATTTTTGGTTTAGAAAACGTGAATGATCGATTATACCACAAGGATTACTAGGTCTTCATTCAACTGTTTTTAATGAATTAATTAACTTTTACTTTACATGTATTTTTTTTTT
>NW_008449398.1:0-537 GCF_000622305.1 Nannospalax galili
GTCCAAACAACATCAAAGCCACAGGAAGAGGAGGAGGCTGTGATGGCTCTGCAGTGAAGGGAGCAGACGGTGCCTCCATCAGAGCTGTGGCAATGGTGCACACCTCCAGGTCAAATGCTTCCCAAGCCTTGTTCACCGACCAGTGGCCCTGATGTGGAGAGATCAACTACAGAGTGGGATGATTTCTCCTAATTGTTCCTGCAGGTGGCTTTTAGGAATTTTCTTTCCATACAAGGCATTTTCAAGTAATTTGTTCAAGGGTCTTAGCTAAAGAACTTGAGAACAAGGAAAGACTAGATGCTGAGAGCCTTGTGTTACTTTTTAAATTTTAATAGCAAGAAATCACTTTACTAAAGTTCAATAGTTACAGTACAAAAGTGAGACTTTGATTTGGCTGGGTGCTCTACTCCTAAAGGCAGATTTCTACGTCAATTGCAGAAGTGATGGGGTACAGAACATCCCAACTTTAGAACACTGTATCTCTGACTCTTTGCTGACCCGGCCCATTTTCTTGATGTGAGCTGTTTTAATACCAGC
>NW_008449399.1:0-537 GCF_000622305.1 Nannospalax galili
CAGGATCAGCCAGTGCTCTTAACCACTGAGCCATCTCTCCAGCCCCGACTTTTAAGCATTTTAAATGATTTCATTATTGTTGTCTTTTCTTGATGAATTATTTCCTAAGTTCTGCTCGGCACCATCTCTTTCAGAACATAGCAGAAATTTAACTCCATACCAATCTGCGCCTATGAAACCTTAAAGTCGGCTGGCTGGTGGATCTTTTCTAGTGAGTACTTTCACACATCGCTGGTGAGCACACATAGGTATTCCCTTCTGTAATTTGTTAAAATATGTCACATGTTCTTTCCTAGGGAGGCTGGAGGATGGCCCAGACAGTAAAGAGCTTACCATACAAGTCTGAGAACCTGAGTTTGGATCCTTGGCACTCACATAAAAAGCCAGGCACACCCATAATCCCAGCGTTGGAGAGGCAGAAACAGGAGGATTCCACTGGCCAGCCAGTCTAGCTGAATCAGTGAGCTCATACACATATACGCAAACAGAGACATACACATATACACACATGTACACAGACATACAAATGTAGGTTTA
>NW_008449400.1:0-534 GCF_000622305.1 Nannospalax galili
CAGGAGACACGACCATCTGCACGTCAGAGGTGGCAGGTGAAACGACCATCTCCACGTCAGAGGGGGCAGGTGAGACGACCATCTTCAGGTCAGAGTGGGCAGGTGACACGACCATTTTTATAGCAGAGAGTGCAGGTGACACAATCATGTGCAGTCAAAGAGGGCAGGTGACACGACCATCTGCACGTCAAAGGCGGCAGGTGACACGACCATCTTCACATCAGGGGGCAGGTGACACGACCATCTGCACGTAAGTGTGGACAGGTGACACGACCATGTGCACATCAGAGGGGCCAGGTAACACGACCATCTGCATGTCTGAGGGGGAGCTGACACGACATTCTGCTCGTCAGAGAGGGCAGTTCACATGACCATCTTTATGGCAGAGAGGGCAGGTGACACGACCATGGACACCTCAAAGAGGGCAGGTGACACGACCATGTCTATGTCAGAGAAGTCAGGTGACACGACCATGTGCATATCAGAGATGGCAGGTGACACGACAATCTGCACATCAGAGGGGGCAGGTGACAC
>NW_008449401.1:0-537 GCF_000622305.1 Nannospalax galili
TGAAGCTGGGCTCTGGCTGTGAAGCAGACCTATATGCTCCTTTGTCCCTAACCCGAGCCTCCTCTCTCTCCCACCTTGCCCTTGCTGCCCAGTGAGGACCTGAGGGAGTTCATGGAGACGAAAGGTGCCAGCAGCCCTGGGATCCTCGTGCTGACCACCGGCCTCAGCAAGCCCTTCATGCACCTGGACAAGTACCCCACGCTGCTGAAGGAGCTGGAGAGACACATGGAGGTGTAGCTTTCCCTGACCCGAGTCCTTGAGCCAGAGAATTGTGTCACCCTTGTCAGACCTTGAGAAACTTATTACAGAGCTTATCCAGAGTTTGGAACTTAGTGGGTTTCAGAATGATTTTGCTAACTAGCAAGTTTTTCTCCTTATCTGGCCCTATGAGAAAGTATCTGCCTCTTTACTTCTCCACGTGCTCATCTACCACTCAAAAGCCTCCAAATGCTGCAAAATGTAAACTGATTGTCAGATAGTATTGGGTGTCCTGTCAGCAACATTTAGCCATGAGCAATAGGTGCCTAAGTTGCAGAG
>NW_008449402.1:0-537 GCF_000622305.1 Nannospalax galili
TTATTTATATTTTCTGATTGAGTTTGCATGTGTCTCGTGGATGCTGTCACCATTCCTGTATGCTCATATTAATAAGATTTCAGAAGCCTGGAGAACTCTGTTTCCTTATAGTAATACACCATGCCTGGTTCTTACAGTTTTTCTGCCCCCGCTTTCACAATGGTCTCTGAGCCCTGGGTGAGTGTGGGTTAATTTGAGTCATCTCCAGGATGTACTCCAGGAGTGCATCGCCAGAGTACTACATACTGTGTAGTCTCATGTTCACTACATTTTGACCAGATGTGCTCTATTGTGTTTGTCACCCTCTGTTGCATGGGGAAGCTAGAGTTGTGTCATTATTCTCAGTCACAGTCTTCATCCATTGCAAAATGAAGCTTCTTTGTCTGTACTAGGAGTATTCTGATTTAGCATACAGAAAGAAATCACGTCTGTCTAGGGATGTGACATACAATAGGTTTACTCTAGGGTCTATGACCTCTCCAGCCATGTGTATTTCACAGTGTTTACAATAGCACACGTGAGTTCCTTGCCTTTGAG
>NW_008449403.1:0-537 GCF_000622305.1 Nannospalax galili
GGTGTGGAGGTCAGAAGACATCCTTGGATGCTGGTCCTTGCCTTCCTCTTTGTCACAGTGTCTCTCGTTCACTGTTGTGTGTGTCAGGGCAGCTGGCCCATGAACTTCTTGGAATTTCTCCTGTTTCTACCTCCAGTTTCCCTGCAGTAACACTGGGATTACAGGTGTGCCATTTATAGGGCTCTGGGGATTCAAGCTCAGGTCCTTACACTTATGAGGCAAGCGCTTTACTCACAGAATCATTGCCTCCGACCCAATCTGGTGTTCCTACTAGCACCGTCTTCTAACCAACTGAGTTAAATGATCAGTCCATCCGGCATTCTTAAATTTAAAAAAAATTGTTTTTATTTTATGTGCATAAATGTTTTGCTGCATGTATGGAAGGACACCACCTGTGTGCAATCCCCTCAGAGGTGGGAAGAATGTGCTGGATCCCATGGAACAGTTATGGACAGTTGTTAGCTGATTTGTAGATGCTGGGAACTGAACCTGGGTCCTCTGCAAGAGCAGTCATTGCTTTTAACCACTGAGCCATCT
>NW_008449404.1:0-537 GCF_000622305.1 Nannospalax galili
CAAAAAGACAATAATAATAATAATAATAATAATAATAATAATAATAATAATGTGTATATGGGGGTAGAGAGCAATGGCTCAGCAGTTAAGAGTACTTGCTGCTCTTGCAGAGGACCAGATTTCAGTTCCCATACCTATGTTGAGTGGCTCACCACTACCTATAACTTCAGCTCCAGGGAATCCAATATTCTCTTCTGGCTTCTGTGGGCACCTACATATACCCGGGTATCCATACCCAGACACACATATGCACATAGATTAAAAGAGAGTGGATGTGGCATAACCAGAGGCTTAAATGGCAATATTGGATTATTTGAAATTCTTTGTATTTTCTCTTTATCAGCACTAACATCCACACACTTTGCCATGTGACTCTGCAGAACCACTCAGTAGCGTGGCTGCGATCTGTTTTTCCACCCCATGATGCTAGTCTGGATCTTGTGACCCATTTTAATGAATAGAATACAAGTGCATGTGCCAGCACCACTTCCAGGGTGGGTCCTGCATTCTGATTTGTTATAGAATGATCTCACTGCT
>NW_008449405.1:0-537 GCF_000622305.1 Nannospalax galili
GGGTGGAGCTTCAGCCATATTGAAACTCCAAGTCAAGTGTGGGGCCACTGGGGAGCAGCGCTGGGGCATCCCTTCTGTCCCAGGATGAGATGAGGCACTCAGACCATGAGGTGAGATGGTGTATGAGCAAGAGCTGATGGAGACTATGGGCAGGGCTTGAATGGCACATGGGTTATGAGAAGCTGATTCTTTGTAAGTCCCCCTCCCAGAAGTCATAAGCTGCACAGGACCCAAAGTGAAATGTGTTGGGTCAGTTGTGTTTACCAGCCTCAGGACGTGGAGACCCTGTGACTGAGGGCCGGCCTCCTAAAGAGCAGGACATTTTAGTGAAACAGTTGCATATGATTATTGGGTAGCCAGAGTAGCTGGATTAGAAAGCTTGGGTCCAGTAAGAGACCCTGTCTCAAAAAGACAGAAAGTGAGGAAGAGAAAGACAGAAAGACAGAGGAAGACATTCAATATTGACCTCTGGTTTTCACATGCACCTGCACACAAGCACACACACATATAATACGCACACATGTATAATACACACAC
>NW_008449406.1:0-537 GCF_000622305.1 Nannospalax galili
TCCAGGGGAATCCGATGCCCTCTTCTGACCTCCACGGCATTGCATGACATGCAGGCAATACACTCATACACAAATAATATAAAAAAAGAAAAGGAACATGTTCACTAGGAGGCACGTGAGGACATCTAAAACCATGTCAAGGCATAGCAGGTTTGACTAAATATTTTTGTTTAAAATTTGTCTTTTTAGATCGAAAGCATCTATAAAAATCTTCTGAAAGACAAAATCCCTTAAGGTCAAACTGAAGAAGTTTGCGTGAGAACCAGGTCTGGGAAAACCCTCTTGCCTGGTGTGTGAGGCAGGCAGCACTTGTAGAGCTCAGCCACTCTGTGTTATGGAGGTACATGACTAGGAGGGGCAGACCACTAATAAACAAGTCACTGGGGAGATGCTTTGCTGCAGATAAAGATGTAGAAGGTAGGAAAATGACCATGAAGTGTTTGAATTACTACTTTTTCCTTTGAGTTTGTGAGCTGGAGAGGGTATAATGGGCAGTTGACACTGAATGAACCAGAGACCAGCTCCCTCTTAACCTTG
>NW_008449407.1:0-537 GCF_000622305.1 Nannospalax galili
GAGCATTGTGATGGCACATTGAGCATGGTGATGACACAAAGGAGCACTGTGATGACACAATGCTGCATTGTGATGGTGCACTGAACCTTGTGATGGCACAATGGAGCATTTTGAATTCATATTCGAACATTTGATGGCACACCGGGGCACTGTGATGGTACACTGGAGCACTGTGATGTGACATGAAACATTGTAATAGCACGTTAAAGCACTGTGATGACACATTGTGGAAATATGAAGGGACACTGAGCATGGTGATGACACTTTGGAGCACTGTGATGACACATTGCTGCACTGTTATGTCACATTGAGGATTGTAAAGCCATATTGGAGCATTGTGATAGCACATTGGGGCATTGCAATGGCACATTTGAGCATTTTGAGCACACATTGAGAATTATGATTGCACATTGAGCATACTTTTGAACATTTGAACCTCACATTTGAACATTGTGAGGTCTCACTGAGCAGTGTGACATCACATTGGCTGTGATGACATATTGGAGCATTGTGATCACACATTAGGGCATTGTGATG
>NW_008449408.1:0-537 GCF_000622305.1 Nannospalax galili
GTGGAGGTAATGATCTATTTTACCAAGGACTGGGGAATGCAGCTCAGTGGTAGAGCACTTGCTTAGCATGTGGAGGCCCTGGGTTCAATCCCAGCATTGCAAGGTTCCATCTAGCAAAGCAGGTGGACACTGCGTGGCTTTTCAGATCAAGCTTAGGCTAGACTAAATATTGGTGTGTCTGATTCAAAAGTGTTCAAATTTCTCACATTTATTTTTGAGGTCATAGGAAATGGGTATTTTTGAAGATTTTTCACTTGTAATTAAATTCATTTTGTGATTCTGCTGAGAGATGTCAATGTTTGAATGGACTGGCCTTGCTCAGCCAGACAAAAAAGGGAAAAAGCAGGAGTGGATGGGGGTGACTTTCAACATGAAATTTACAAACTACCAAATCTGAACCAAACCAATTTTGGTAAATTCTTTATAGCTGATGCAGGTCCTAAACTATGTACCAGCAATAGTTTGTATAAACACCCAAAGCAGGGAATGATGGCAGACATGCATGCTCTCAGGCCAGCTTTGTCCCTAGATGGTTAG
>NW_008449409.1:0-537 GCF_000622305.1 Nannospalax galili
TCTTATAATTAATTCAGAAATTAATTTTTCTCCTCTTTAAATTATTCAAAGTCATATTTATATCCTCTGAATTTTTCAAACTTATTTTTAATTGTTCCTTTGGATTCTTGGCCTGAAATTTCTTCCAAGTGTCTTTCTTTACTATTGGATTGAAAATATTGAGATGAAACATATTGCTTTGTTTTTCATTTTGTTTAAATTTTTCATTGTGATTAGTGCATCTGGAGTTAGCTAAGTCTTTTGGTATGAGTTCTTTCACTTGCTTTGAGTGGGTGTTTGGATCTATGCTTGTTGTTATTGTGGTATAGCTTACTTTACATATGTTAAGTGATGATTGAATTTCAGATATGGGAGTAGTGTTCCTGATTGGTGGGTTGGGTTGCTGGTGTGATCCCAGCTTGATCATCAGACTTTCATGAGGAGGGTGCACTAGTTCTGATTAGAGCCAGGGTTTGATGGTGTCTGCTGTTGCTGGTCTTTGTCCTCAATAAGGTACCATGTGAAATGCCAGTTTACACATGTCCTGGCCCAAGCTGA
>NW_008449410.1:0-537 GCF_000622305.1 Nannospalax galili
CTTGCAGAGGACCTGGGTTCAATTCCCAGCACCCACATGGCAGTTAACAATTGTCCGTAACTCCAGTTCTAGTGGATCTGATGTCCTCTTCTGGCCTCTGTGGACATTGTATGCATGTAGTGTATTCACATATATGCAGCCAAAGCTCACATACTTAAAATTAAAAATGCAAAAAGGGGCTGGAGAGATAGCTCAGTCATTTAAAGTGCTGGCTGCTCTTCCAGAGGACCCAGGTTCAGTGCCCAGCACTGACATGGCAGCTAACAACCACCTGTAACTCCAGTTCCAGGGAACCTGATGCCCTCTTTTGGCCTTCACAGGCATAGCATGTATGGGTGCACTTAGATACAAGCACACAAAGCACTCATACACATAAAAATAATAATAACTTTTTAAAAATACATTGCAATTCTAACCATAGATACACTGAACACAGGTACATTCAATTTCATAAAACAATTATTACCATATATAAAGTCACAGACTAACCCCCAACTTAGTAATAGTAGATAACTTCAATACATTACTCTCACCAAT
>NW_008449411.1:0-521 GCF_000622305.1 Nannospalax galili
GCCCCCTCTGACCTCTGCAGGCATTGCATGAAATGGGTGTACTTACATACACGCAGACAATACACTCATACACATAAACATAATAAAATATTTTAAAAGAATTCTAATGATTTACTGCTATAATCATAGTTTAGCACAACTCTCAACCTTCATCAGAGAAGCTTCTTGTTGAAGTAGACAGCCATGAACATAGAAACACACAACTGGACAATATATACAGTGTAAGAGAATGTGGTACATCATACCTGTTAGGGTTTCAAACCACAGCAGCCCTCCCCATCTCCAACATGGCCTAACGGACTGGACTTCTCAAGCTCCCAAGAAAAGGGAATGGAGTTGATAAGCACCCTGTTCTTTGAAGTCAAGAGAAGCAGACTTTTTTCCACTGTTTGCCAACACAGCAGGCTTCCCCTACGATCTGTAAAGAGGGAAGGTTTTTAACAGTCCCACTCTCCCACCTCCCCTGACAACGTTCAAACACACACACACACACACACACACACACACACACACACACACAC
>NW_008449412.1:0-537 GCF_000622305.1 Nannospalax galili
ATTTTCATTTATTCTATACCCAAATTCTCAGTAAAATGAAGTTAGATTATTGAGAAATGACTAATATATAACAAGTTTCTGAAAACAAGCAAATGTGCCATCATGTGATCAGTAATCCCAGCAATGTCTCATTCTCCCATACCCTGTGTAGTCAAGGTGGTGTTACATCATCTAAAAATGCAGCATGGAAATTTGGTCTTGGCAGATCTTCTACTTTGGATCTCCATTGCTGAGATAAAAACCAATGGCCATGGGTTGAAGAGATGTCTCAGCGGTTAAGAGCACTGACTTCTTTTGCAGAAGACCCAAGGTCAATTTCAGCACCCAATGGCAGCTAACATCTGTGCGTAACTGCAGATCCAGGGGAATCTGATGCGATCTTCTGACTTCTACAGGCTTTGCAGTACATGGGTGTACTTACACACATGCAGGCAATACACTCATACATATAAAATGAAATAAATAATAAAGTATTAAAGAACAATGACCACAACCAACTTGGAGAGGAAAGGGTTGATGTGGTTTACAGTTCAGAGT
>NW_008449413.1:0-537 GCF_000622305.1 Nannospalax galili
TGAATTCTGATACGGATGCTACTGTGAAACATAGCAGCAGGAGCAGCAGCGGCAGCGGCACCAGCAGCAGCAAGAGAAAACATGTATTGAAACCTTGCTTTGCTGTAGCTGTGGGCTGAGAGTTGGAAATATCTGACATCATAAAAGTTGTCTCCTTCAAACACAATTCTAAAGAAGCTGACCCTTTGGCATTTTTACCAACCTATGGAGAGTTAAACTGTCCAAGGGTTTCTCTCTTATCTTCTTGTATTTTATAAATGAGGACATATTTTTAAAATTTGGGTGGAGAATTAGCATTCTTCCAGCCATAGTGAGAATCATAAAAGTTTGAGAAGCACTAATCACTGAATGAAAATGTGTACTTGGTGGCAAAATGCTGTACTAACCCCTGAATGGCTCTTTAATTGGACACTTAGTAAAGGTCCATTGGACCTGAGAGGCAGAGAGTGGGAGACACTAGGCATTGAATCATTCTCATTTTCTTCTTAAAATGTTCTTAGCAGAAAGGACATTCCCAAAGAGGAGCAGACCCACTTT
>NW_008449414.1:0-537 GCF_000622305.1 Nannospalax galili
TAGGGAATGGTGCTGCCCACAGTGGGCTGGGCCCTACTGCATCAATTAACAGTCAAGACACTCCCTGATAGGCAAACCCACAGGTCAATCTGATGTGGGAAAGTCAGTTGAAGTTTCTCCTCTCAGATGGCTCTAAGTTGTTTAAAGGTGGCAGTTTGAGCTAACTTTAACACTTGCCTACACCTACCATCTTCATGGACACCTGCAGTAACAGAGAATATACTTCCTCCTTATAGAGTGGGCATGAAAATCTAGGTTGGAACCCTGGGCTGGATGACAAGATGGCTCAGTAGGTAAAAGTGCTTATCTGTGCAAGCTTGAGGACATAAATTTGAACCCCTAGAATCCATATAGAAAGCTGGATATGGTAGGATGCAACTATAACCTCAGAACTCCTATGGTGAGATGCGAGGCAGAGGCAATAGATTCCCTGGAAGCTCATGGGTCACCTAGACTTGTGCAAACAAGGGACCCCTGCCTAGAAAGGTGGAAGGTGAGGGCCAAGACATGAGGTTGTCCTCTGACCTCCACATATGT
>NW_008449415.1:0-537 GCF_000622305.1 Nannospalax galili
ATTTTCGTGTGCACTTTGTGGTGTGACTTTCCTTGTCTGTGAACTTCATTTATATGACTGAGGGGCAGGCCTGCATTTTGGTTCCTACCTTCTCCATACTCTGTCCACACAGAGCTAGAATAATAAGGATGTGGGCTGCCCAGGGCCAGAAGCTTACAGCTTCTGCTGATGGAGTATCTTTCCTCATGAAAACCACCTCTTGACATTTTGCAAAGCTTGCCTGGGTCCTGCTTGCTCCAGTTCCAAGTCTGTTTTAAAAAGGAGTCTCTGGGGGACTTGTGTGCTTGCTGGGGGTGCTGTTGGCATAAAAGAATCTTCTTGAGTACTTACCTCTCATTTAGAGAGGAGTGAAGAAGAGAGCAAGGGAGGGATGTGTTCTCAAGGACATGTTTAGGCAAAGGGAAAATGTTAGGTATCATTCAGACCTGGAACCTGAAAGTCAGATTATAATGGATTTGCATCATTCTGTTAACTCTCCCTCTGCATCCTCAATTTTAAGCTCAAGGACCCAAGAACCACCTAGTAGCTCTTCCCCCC
>NW_008449416.1:0-537 GCF_000622305.1 Nannospalax galili
ATGGATGGATGAATTAATTTATTCTGGCCTACAGAAATCCCAAGTCTTTGGTTGCTCTTTACTCTGCCTGTCTGGCACATGGTGCCCACTCCTGCAGACTGAATGGCCATGAAGGGTAACAGCCACATCACATTTCTCTAAAATACTATAGTGTACTCAGCCCAAAGCAGAATACGATAGCTAAAGCCCCTTGTCCAGTCCCTAGCCTGTCTCTCCCTGCCTACAGGGAAGTTGAGAGCTCACCGGAACTCTGGTCTTCCGCCTACCAGGCCGAAGGAGATGAAATCAGGCTGCCTGTTGGCCAGGTTGGTGGGGTTCCCTGGAATCCGCTTCTGCCCATTGTATAGCAGCATTCCTGGAGGGCACAGCCATGTGAGGGGTCTCCTTCCAACTACCAACCTTCTGTCACCCCCACCCATGAGTGACTCTTGAGCTTTCCACTCTGACTCTGCTCCCTCACTCTAGTAATCATAGATTCAGTGCCCTGAAGAGAAGGGCCTTGCTAAGGGTCTAGATAGACAGGACCTGAAGTTCATC
>NW_008449417.1:0-537 GCF_000622305.1 Nannospalax galili
ACCCTGTTATTTTTGTCTTTCTTTTATAAAATAACTGAAGTACACTGTTGAGAACGTCTCATGATGGCCTTTTAATTTGTTGAGACCCCACTTGAGGCTCAGGAGAGAACAAATGCCTCTCACTGTCTCAGTGAGAATGTAGGAAACTAAGAGAGAGCTTTGAACACAAGGAGTCCTGGGTTTGGATTTGGCTTCTGCTGTTTACTAGCTCTTTGATCCTGGGTAGGTACCCTTGAACTCCTCTCTGCCATATGCAAAGCAGAAGAGGTGTAGGTGTGTGGAGGAACCAGAGAGTGAGCAGATGTGTGTATGTTAAGCATTCTTGCCTCACCTGTCATGGGATCTTGCTTGGATGTCTGTCCTTTCCTCTTCCTCTTCTGCCTTGGTGAGGCACCACCATCAAGAACTCTGCGTGAACTCAAGGCCAGTGCTCTCTTGGTCATTATTATACATATAGCCTCTGACACCTCTGCAAGTACTTGCTAGGTCTCAACAAATACTCTTTCAGTGAATGAATGAATGAATGAATGAATGAAT
>NW_008449418.1:0-538 GCF_000622305.1 Nannospalax galili
CAGAAGAGGGTGTTGAATCACTTGGAGCTGGAATTACAAGCAGTTGTGAGCGGGCCACCATGGGTGTTAGGAATGGATCTCTGGTCCTCTAGAAGAGCAGCAAGCACTCTTAATCCTTGAGTCATCTCTCCAGCCCCTCTTCCCTATTGTTTTGAGACAGGGTTTTTCACTGAGAGACTGGAGCTCACCCTTTCAGCTAAATTATCTGACAAGCCAGCTCCAGGTATCCAACAGTCTCTACTCTCCCAGTGCAGGGATTGCAGAGATATATTGCCAGACTCAGCTCTCCAACATGGGTGCTGGGGATCCAAACTCAGGTCCCCATGCTTCCTTGTCTAGCACTTTGCTTGACTCAATTGTTCCATCCCATCAGTGCCCTCATTTAAATTTCTTTGTTTCCTTTAAATTCTAAACATTTTTAAAATTGAATTTTTGTGATTTTCATACAGTATAATTTCATGGTATTTAGATTCCCTCCCCACACCTCCTCTTATTGCACCCTCTGCCCAATTTAATGTACTCTAGTATGTATATATAT
>NW_008449419.1:0-538 GCF_000622305.1 Nannospalax galili
CTTGGGAATAATATGATTCAAAGGAAGGTAAGAGGCCTGTGTGCTGAAAACCATAAAACACTGGTGAAATGAATTAGTCAAGGTACAATTAAATGAATAAATATCATCTGCTAATGGACCTAAAATTTAATATTCTTGAAATGTCCATACTACCAAAATGACTTGCGTTTTTAGCATAATCCCTATTAAAATCCCAATAACATCTTTCACAGAGATGGATGAATGATAAAATTTTTGGAATCATAAGACATTTCATATCCAAATCAGTCGTGAATGCACACAACTAGACTTCGAAATATATCACAAAACTATAGCAATCAAAAGAGTAGTGCTTGAGCATAAAAGTAGACTACAGGCCAATGAAGCAGAACAGAGAACCAAGACATAGCTCATCTATCCTGTCAGCAGGTTGTTGATAGAGATATCAGAAGCACGCAGTGGGGAGAGTCTCTTCAATATTAATCCTGTTGTGGCAACCTGTATCCATAAGCCTGAATGGTGATATATGTTTAAGTCATATACATATTACATATATATA
>NW_008449420.1:0-538 GCF_000622305.1 Nannospalax galili
TGTCAATGTTGTTGTAATGAAATGCTTCTTCTAAGTATGTGGTTATTAAATTAATAATAAACTGAAAAAAATAATTCAATTTAATTTAATGTTTTATATATACTTTGTCACAAGAACAAAAAATATTTCATTTTGTATTTTGCCACAGAGACTAGTGGAAATTCACTACATCTTGATAAATCCCAGTGAATAAAATTGTAAAATATGACTGACTTATTACTGTTTTCTTGATACTCTGACTCCTAGAAGACGTCTTGAATAGGACACAGCTGAATTCTTCTCTAATAATGAGCTGGGAGACAAGCTGAAATCCAAGACCAAGAAGAGAAATGACAGTTCTCAGAGGAGGAAGGAAAACCTTCGAGCTGTACCATAACTACCCCTCACTGGGGTCTTCACAGCAGAATCCCAAGGGCTTTGGCCTTCAGTCCATTGCCAGATGAAAGCCAGCAGACCCTAAATGGTATGGATTAGAAAGGGGCTGACCACACACAGTGAGGAACAACTTACACCTCAGTTCTCAGAAACTGAAGTGTGA
>NW_008449421.1:0-538 GCF_000622305.1 Nannospalax galili
GTGAGCCCAATAGTGACTTATGGGAAGGCTGTAACTCTTAGTGTCATTTTGAAACTGCCATAGGCCAGAAGAACTTTGTGGTATGTTGCAATTGTGCAAACCAGTGAGCCAGGGATTTATGTGTTTGGCACAGTATCCTACTTTCAGTATCATGAAATAAAACTCTTCAGGGAGACCCAATGCCAACCTGTCATCCTGGTAGATATCACAGATAGACAAAAGTTAGTTTCCCAGAAGCAAGCATGTTTTCCACTGCTCATGGTGGGCCTGCTGCTTGGTGAGTTGTAGGTCCGTCACAACAATTATGGTCTCTGATCATCTGATAGCATAGAAAAGATGCTCAATGTGGGCTCAGGCCATGTAGGAGGTGGGTTTTTGCCAGTGAATTGTGCATACTTATCATGGGTCACAGTGTCTATCTGAGAAGTTTAGACAACATATCCCTGGCAGTAGATCAATAGTTCCCCTCCTCATCAATACTTGAGCTTCTCAGCATGGACAAGAGGTAGTTTGAGCCTGAGAACATCAGGGCACTGAT
>NW_008449422.1:0-538 GCF_000622305.1 Nannospalax galili
AAAAAATAAAATTAGCTTCAAATAAGAGTGCCTCCTTCTTCAGGAGGTAGTGCTCTGTCTTAAACCAGAGTAGGATATTATAATTTTCCATCCTCCAGGACCATCCCTGGAGGAGTTCACCTCAAGAAGGCATATGATCAGGTCTCCTTTGCCAGAGCTGACTTGGAAACAGGCTCATACGAGTTGGTGGAATTGGAAGATGTCTTCTGTGGGTGAAGCATATGACATATGGCTCTTCTTTCCCATGGATAGAGGAGGTTGTCACAGGGTGGACTGGGGCAGAGCAGGCCAGCACTCACCCAAGAGCTCCACTGCTGCATGAGGTCATGACCTTTCCTTAACCGTCCCAGACACAGAACAGTGCCCTGATGATGCCAGTGGACCTTCTCTGCCAGTGGGCGGTTCAAGGTAGGAATCAGTGAGGCAGAAGCAATCATGGGGGATGGTGAGAAGGAAGTATTGCACCCATCGCTAACACAGCACACCCTCAGCATCAAAAAGAGGGTCTCTGGGTTCCAAGGGAATCAGGAAATACTCC
>NW_008449423.1:0-538 GCF_000622305.1 Nannospalax galili
AGGCTGCCTCTTCTACCTCCTCAGGGAGTCACCACAGCAGCCACAAAAAACAGAAGAATGAAAACCAGCACAGGATTAATCTGAAGTTAAACAAAAAGCCCCAAGTTGACTATTAGAAGCCCCAGAAGCTTCAGGCTGTGAAGCCCTGCTTTCCCTCTGACCTCACAGAGACAATGTCCCTCACCGGACTGTGTGACTGAGAGGCCTCTGCCCTCTCACACCCAGTGCCTGTGACTGAGTAGTTTGTCCTAACTATAATGACAAGTCGTTTCTGCGGGTCCTTTGCTGATGTCATTGTTAAGTAGCAGAACTTCAGGAAGACCCATCTTCGGTCCCAGTCCCTCTGGGTGGCTAACTGTACATTTCTCCCTTCTTAAAATGAATGTTTCCCTCCAAACTGGCTGGCACCAGCTCCATCTGTGTCCCCCTCCCCCCATCGAGATGTGCACATCTTTGGTTTTGTTTTACAATGAAAGTAGGATCCAAGTCCCATTGCAGATGGAGGCTGTAAATATCTACCATTCTCTTTTTTTGTTTT
>NW_008449424.1:0-538 GCF_000622305.1 Nannospalax galili
CTCCTCCCTGGCTCTTAAAATCTCTCTTCCCCCTCTTCCGTGATGGTCCCTGAGCCTTGGGTGGGAGAAGCTTGAGAAAACTTTATTTGATTAATTGCTTTAATTTGGTTAAATGCTTACAGGGTGACAGGCCCAGGAAACCTGGGAAGATAAATAAGGTTTGAACTCAGACACCAATGGAATCACAGTTCACAAAAAGCAGAGATTTGTGCTGGACCTGATAAAGTAGAGAAAGGACTATTTTGTAATTGTTTTCAGAATAGTTTTTTATCATTTCAGTTCAATTAAAGCTAAATTTATAAAACTGATATGCCAATAAAAACAAGAAGGGAAACCTGGGTATTGCAAGAATTGCAGAGTTGATTAAAATTTGAGAACCTGCACTTGAAAAGGAAGATATGACAGGTATAATAGTTAATCCCAGCACTCAGAAGGCTAACTCAAGACAATCATGAGTTCAAAGCCAGCTTGGATGATTTTCAAGACTTAAAGAGCCGGGACTTACAGAGCAAAACCCTGCCCCCCCCAAGAAAAAAAA
>NW_008449425.1:0-537 GCF_000622305.1 Nannospalax galili
GAAGATTCATTAGCAAGTCCCAGGAAAGGAAAGGCCAGAGCTAATGGCAGCACCTGGCCCTCTTTTCCCATATTTATTTTAGTCAAACATCAGCCTTCCCCAGGAGGAAGATTTGGGGAACCACAAACTTGGGGTCCCAGGTCTGATGGCCATGTGCCTGTAACATAAGTAGTGTGAAAGCTTTTGTTACTAGCTCACGAGACACTTTCTTCCACATCAGTTTTACTTTCTGGTCCTTGAGAATGAATTATGTTTTAATTTCATTTCAGGCTTCAAATTCGACACTTGGCCACTCATCAGTGAGAAAGTGTCCAGTTCTCTCTTATAGTGGCTCTAGTCACACCCTCCGTTACACTTTTTGTAAGATACAGTTTCTCTGCCCTGGTGGTACACACCTTTAATCCCAGCACTCCAGAGGCAGAGGGAGGCAGATCTATGTGAGATTCAAGGCCAGCCTGGTCTACAAATTGAGTTCCAGGCCAGATGGGGCTACAGGAGACCCTACCTCAAAACAAAACAAAACAAAACAAAACAAAA
>NW_008449426.1:0-538 GCF_000622305.1 Nannospalax galili
GTGTTCCAAACTGCCTGTTTCCTCCAAGGGATGATTGACTGTGGAGGGGCTTCTGGGAGCCATCTTGTGATGGAAGCAGCGACCTGCCACCAACCTTGGCTGCGGAGGGGGCATTTACCGACCTGGGGCAAGACTGTATGGGCACAAGATACATGGGCAAAAGTTAACAGAGACTGTGGTGTGGGCAGGCAAGGAAGCAATCTGGAACAGCTGGCTAAGCCATGCAGAAGTGGGTGCCAGGTGTGCATTTCTATGTAAGTCCCCCCATTTACCCCCTCTCTACCCAAGGGCATAAACCATAATAAGTTCACATAAAAATATGTTATATGGTTTGTCTTATTGTGCAAGAGGCCCCGAGAGAACTCTGGTGACAACTGCCTAGACCCCAGTGGATGAATTTGCATTGAGGGACATCTCAGGAACACTATAGGCCTTAACACAAATGACAAGATGTATGAATTCCAGTGACGGGGTGGCTATGAGAGGCTGCCAGTGGGGAAGGGGGTATAAAGATGATTAAGATGTTCTGTATGAAATA
>NW_008449427.1:0-538 GCF_000622305.1 Nannospalax galili
GCTCAGTGTGCCTTAACAATGCCCCAATGTGTCACCACAATGCTCCAATGTAATATCACACTGCTCCAGTTTGTCATCACAAAGGTCCAAATTGGCATCACAGTGCTCAGTGTGCCATCACAATGGTCAAATTTGTCATAGCAATACTCAGCGTGCCATCACAATATTCAATGGGCCCTCACAATGCCCCAGTGTGCCATCACAATGCACTGATGTGTTTTCAAAATGCTGCTTTGTGACACCACAATGCTCAGTGTGTAATCACAATGCAGCAATGTGTCATCACAATATTCAAATATGTCATAACCATGCTCAATGTGCCATCACAATGCCCCAATGTGACATCACAATGCTCAGTGTTCACTCACAATGCCCCAATGTGTCATATCAATTTTCAATGTGCCGTCACAATTCCCTAATGTGTGATTACTATGCTCCAATGTGTCCTCACAATCCTCCAATGAGACATTGCAATACTCAGTGTGCTATCACAATGCCCCAGTGTGTCATGACAATGCTCAATGTGTCACCAAAATGC
>NW_008449428.1:0-537 GCF_000622305.1 Nannospalax galili
CCCTGGGACTAGAGTTACAGACAGTTGTTAGCTGCCATGTGGGTGCTAGGAATAGAACCCGGGTCCTTTCCAAGAGCATCCAGTGCTCTTAACTGCTCAGCCATCTCTCTAGCCCCATCTTAATCATCTTTATATTCTTTCTCCATCCACACCTTTGCATAAGTCCCCCCCTCCACTGGATTTCATACATTCTGTCATTTATGTTAAGACCTGTCCAGTCAAGTTATTATACCCAGATATCTTTCTGTGAAAGTTCATCCACTGGGGTCTAGTCACCCTATCTAGAGTCACTCCCTTAAAGATCAGTTCTCCCTCATCCACCAGTAATCAGGTACCCAATAGTCCTTTGGCTATGATTGGGACCTGCTACTCATTTCCACAGCTCTATGCTTTGTGATCCCTCTAGCTTCCCACTATCTCCAGCGGCAGTCTGAGCAAGACCCTCTCTCTCTTCCCTTTCACTCCCTTCCAGGAAGCTGCCATCATGTTGAAGCCTCAGCCAACACAACAGACTTTGCAGCCAGCAGTCGCCCCCCA
>NW_008449429.1:0-538 GCF_000622305.1 Nannospalax galili
GAGCTGGGAGTGGCAGATTCTGCAGGTAGTTTTCTCAACATCAAAGTTTCTCAACATGTCCTACAAGACAAACAGCACATGTCTCATGGCTGCAGCTTTTATCTGTCCTACATATATTCAAGGAAATTAGTTCTTACAAAAAGTGCGACTAGAATATCAGGGGACATTTGAAGGTTACCCAGGCTGAGGACCAACTCAGGAGAGAGAAACTCTGAACTCCTAGGTATGTTCTCCTTTTTTTCTTCCCTGAACCCCGTATTTTTGTGAGAAGCATCAGTGAGGAGGTAGGCATAGCGGTCATCCTGTAAGGATGCACTGTGTTTTGACAACTGTGTAATTCTTCATGGGGAAATGTAAGCAAATATCTATTCACCCCAGAGAGGATATCAACTGACAAGCCAAAGTAAGGATCATGCCCAAGTCCAAATTTCACAAACCCACAGGAGTACACATGTCTCAAAGGTACCTAACAGTGTCATAGAAATGGTTCAGAGGTTAAGAGCACTAGCTGCTCTTGCAGAAGCCCTGGGTTTGATTC
>NW_008449430.1:0-537 GCF_000622305.1 Nannospalax galili
GTAATGGGATGCACACACCTGTACTGGGTCCTAATGTCAGTACAAATACCACCGGAAGGCAGTGGTAGAATGGATCTCCCTACACTGGTCATATTTCAGCATTTTGTGGTCTCCCAGGGTTTATGTCGATCTGTGGGCAGTAACACTGTATATGTCATATGACTGGTCTAGGCTTTGTGCCTGGGTATATTGGTAGTTGGGGATATTCTCTCCACAGTCCCCTAGCCACCACACAACTGTTATATGGTGTACTTCTGTTGTGCTGGATAGCTTTAGTGTCAACTTTACACATCTGGGTTGAGGGAGCCTTGATTGGAGAATTTCCTTCATTGGACTGGCTTGTGACCATGTCTATGGGGCATCTTCTTGATTGAGTGATGTGGGAAAGCCCAGCCCATTGCGGGTAGTGCCACCCTAGGAATGTGGGCCTGTGTTGCATAAGAAAGCAGGCTGCACAGGGGCCAGAGGAGCAAGCCACTAAGCCGTATTCCTCCATAGCCTGTGCTCCAGCTCCTGCTTCCAGGTTCCTGCCCTGAG
>NW_008449431.1:0-538 GCF_000622305.1 Nannospalax galili
TTAATGTATATGCACACACAGACACACATCTTACTTAAGGAAAAGTCATATCAGAAAAAGCAGTTATGAAATAACACAAAGCAAAATAAAATATGTAAGTGATATAAATGTATATATAGATGTTGATGCAATTTTATACCACAGTCTGCTGGCAGAAATAGCCTCCTGAGGTCAGCTGCTTTGAAGCATCCTGTTCCCATTCTAATAAAGATCCGAAGGCATTTATGTGGGATGTGCCACAAGGTAATTCTGCCGCCGCTGCCGCCACTGCACAGCTATAGTTCCCTGAAGCCAGCATAATGAAACCATCCTAAGAGTTGAAATCTGGGAAAAATTGGGTTGTTACCTCCACCTTTTCCCCAAACCCTAGAGGAATAGCTGCTGCAACCTTGGAAGGAGCAGATCCTGTGTCACGCACTGGTCCCCAGGTTAGCTGTGTCCAGGTAGATCACACTGTCTTGTTGGTCAATGGTAGTTGGTCTGACCGTGCTTTCCTCCCCTCAGCAACAAAATCTTGCATTTTTACCAAATCTTGTAC
>NW_008449432.1:0-538 GCF_000622305.1 Nannospalax galili
ACACACGGCCTTGTAACGTTCTTCGATGCACCTTAGAGTTGGGTTTGGGCATAGCTCTGGCTGAGTTAGCTTCATGAAGGACCCAAACTCCCCAGGACTGGGACCGCCTAACTCTGGGGTTGAGGTCTCCCCAACCTGATAGGGCTGGGACTAAAGAGAAGGCTTATACTTACTGGTTCAGCAAACTCTTCCTGTCTCCAAGCCCACTCAGTTCCTGTGGGTAAAAAGGAGGGCTCTTATTAGCCCCCCAGCACCAGATCCTTCACAACCACCTGTCCTTGTTTCCCATGCCTCACCGTATCCACAGCCACAAAGCCAGCTGTCTTTAAGGCCAGCAGAAGGGAAGGCCATATCTCCTTGAAGTTGTCACTTTGCACATCCACCACAGGAACCTGTTCTACAAACTCCTCTCCAGATCTTGTGTCTTCGTTGAAGCCACCTGGGGATAAGAGTGATAAAGGTCCCAAGGGCCTAGACACAAATCTAGGCTATGCCAGATGAAGTATCCATTGGCAGCTTTGCCTTCTAAGTTTTTTTT
>NW_008449433.1:0-538 GCF_000622305.1 Nannospalax galili
TAAAGTAGAACCAGAAACCATGAAACTTCATAAAGAAAATATGGGGTAAACATCGAGATGCACATGCCAAGGACATTCTTAGAGAATTCTAACACCTTGGGGAATAAATCTCTCAAACTGACATATCTGATTCTGTAAAATTAAAAATATATTCCACAGCAAAGGAAACAATCTCCAGAGAAAAATGACCACAGAATGGGAAAAATATTTCTCCCTGCACATCAGACAGTACACTAGTGTCCACAATGTAAAAAGTTCTCTAAAAGATAAACACAAAACAAAAAGAATATGATCAACAAGTGAGGATATGATATGCATCAAGGGATAATCCACATAATAAATACTTGAAATGGTCAACCTCCTTAGCCATCATTGAAATGCAAATTCAAACTATTGGAGAAATGCCTGTGACATCTTTTAGATTGGCTAATTTGGAACAAGCAAAGAGAAACAAATGTTGGTGAGGATGTGGAAAACAAGCAATGTTTCACAGTGATTTGGGAATGATAAACTGGAGAAGGATCTATTAAAATCCACA
>NW_008449434.1:0-538 GCF_000622305.1 Nannospalax galili
AAGATCAACTGTATTAAACTATCACAGAAAAGTTACTAATAAGTAAAGCTGAGAGGGTGGGTTCCAACCTCCATCTGTGTAGTGGCTGTAATCTCAGCCGACCACCAGAGAGTGCCTGCTCCCGCCTCCCTCTGGCATAGGGGCTGAGAACTCAGGGGACTGCCTCAAGGCCTGGATCCTGCCTTCAAGTCCTGGTGAGCTTCCCTGAATTTTGCCTTACACAAGTCCCTAACTGGGACTGCCCAAGGCCCCAAGGCAGACCTGGCTTTGGTAGGACAAGGCTGAAATCTTAGCAGTCAGCCTGAGAGGGCGGGTTCAGACCGCCATCTGTGTACTGTGATCTCAGCAGGCTGCCAGAGAATACCAGTTCCAGTCTCCCTCTGGCATAGGAGCTGAGAACTCAGCAAACCAACTGAGAGTCCCAAAATTGGACCCCCTTAGGGAACATCCCAAATTTTGCTCTGAGATTGTGCTAGTAGGGTCCAAGCCTCAGAAGGAAGCCTGAGTGTACCTGACTAGAACCTGACTTGGGCTTCTG
>NW_008449435.1:0-538 GCF_000622305.1 Nannospalax galili
ATGTAACAGTGAATTTATTTGGGTTACTTTCAGGTTAATGGGTGACCCAAAGGCAGTTGTATCACCAAAAAGCCAACCACAGCATGGATGACCATTCACCAAGGCTACATCCCTGAAACTCCCTGAAACCTTACCAGCACCAGAGCTGGTCAGAGCCTCCTCTCTTTACCAGTTGTTTTTTGCACATAGAACTTTAGGGTGGTGACCTTGTGGAACTAGTTTCATAAGCTTACTTAGCTGCCTTGATTCATTTGCTTCCTGAATCTTAGGAGCCTCCCTTCTAGAAGGAATGTTTCAATTCAGAGAGAATAGTTAGTAAACACTTGCCTGGGGAGGGTGTGCAGGTGTCCCCTGGGTATTAGGTCTGCTGGGAATCATGTTAAGACAGACTTCTGGAGAACAGAGGCTGCACTTGGAGGCAGAGTGCACTCAGCCCAGTGGGTCCTGGGTTTGAAGAGGATGGTAGCATGAGGGTGGCCCTGGGTACTGGTAGGGGGCCTTCCCTGTAGCTACCTTGCTAGGAGCCTCCTGGTAACTG
>NW_008449436.1:0-538 GCF_000622305.1 Nannospalax galili
TGTGTGTGTGTGTGTGTGTGTGTTTCTCAGAAACATTAGCTTTTCCCTTCCCCATAATAAATAAAAGAATGTGTGATTAACAGCAAATTCAGTCACACAATTAAAAAAAATAAAATTAGAGTGTGTTTTAGCATCTGGCAGCATGAAAATAAACGTGTGTTTTAATTTTAATAACTATCACAGTCAGTTGGTAATATGTGGTCATCAGAGGCCTTTTCCATAGTTTATCTGGTTCATACTTCATGAGTGCTGTGAGGTAGTTAGAACCCATGTTTCCCTCATTGTAGAGATGCACAGCAGATGCCAAGGGCCTTTCTACTGTGCTGTGCACTTGCAGCTCAGACTCCACACGTCCAAAGCAGAGCCTTTGATCTTGCTCTTCTTCCAGTGACCTGACTCACAGAATGGCCCCAGCTGTGTTCTTCCAGCAGCACCAGTGCGAAGCCTAGACATGTTTTCTTCCTCTCTCTCCCCAACCCTGATGTCCAACCAGTCACTCAGTTCCTTAAATCATTCCTCCTCCATGTGTCTCTCAAAA
>NW_008449437.1:0-538 GCF_000622305.1 Nannospalax galili
CTATTCCCAGGACTTGCAAAGTTTGCTCTAGACCTTCCACAGTCCTTAAAGCATCTCCATACTTACCAGATGGACCCCATGGCTTAAGCAGGAATACTTTTTTATACCATTTATAAGAAGATTACCATTCTGGGATTTCCCCCACTAACCTCATCCACTTAGGTGGCCTCACCCTAGTTACACATCCCACTATCCACTGCATTATCCATGCCACTGCTGCTACCCCCACTAGGCCTATGGGGATAGCCCATAATGTCCATGTTTCCTCTCCCCTCACTCAACTTTGCTTTGATCATTGGTCTTTTTCCCTATATCAGAGGCACCATTGATCTTCCCAAACTCATCCTTGGTTTTGTCATACCCTGCTTGGCTATGCCAGTTGCTGCTAAAATTACTTCTGGAGGTGTGAGTGGAATCCCACTCCCTCCTCCCACTATTCTTACAACAAAACAAGGTATAATTTCTCCAAACTACAGTTTGTGAAACTAAAGAGTTTATTGGACTTCCATACAGATCAATGGGTGAGGGGGTTACTTAC
>NW_008449438.1:0-528 GCF_000622305.1 Nannospalax galili
CTTGTTCTTACAGACCTTTATAGAGCATGCACTGAGTCCTTTCTCTCCCATCTAATGTCATCTCATTAAACATGTATACCTTGCCTACAATTCCCTAGGCACTGCCCCTAGAACTACCACCCCACCTCCCCCTTCAGTATTCAAGTTGCTCTCTTTCCATTGACTCTCAGGGAGCACTTTGTTTTACCTCTTGCAATGGAAAAGACTTTCTAAGTTCTGTTCTCTCTGCCTAAGAAATGATTCTGTAACTTCTGGAAGTATAGAAATACATACTCTTTCCTCCTGTTGTATATGTATCCTTCAGGTCTCGGCTTAAATGTCACTTGAGAAAACTTTCCCTCTACCCATCTAAATTAGGTCTCCTGTCTTCCTCCCCAAGGAATCCTTTTCCTTCAAGGTAATTATTACAATTATAATGCTAATTTGTTGGTGAGAAAATCCACTGGCCTCTTTTACTAAAACATGAGATCAGGAAAGGCAGGGACACTCTAGACACACACACACACACACACACACACACACACACAC
>NW_008449439.1:0-538 GCF_000622305.1 Nannospalax galili
TATTAAATAAATTATTAAAAAAAAAAAAAAGAAAGAAAGAGAGCAGGCTAAGCACAGGCCAGGAGAGCAAGCCAATAGGTAGTGTTTCTCCATGGCCTGTGCTTCAGCTTTTGTCTCCCGGTTCCTGACCTGAGCTCCTACTTTGGGCTCTCTCAGTGATGATCTGTAACTCAGGAGATGTAAGCCAAATAAACCCCTTCCTCCCTAAGTTGGTATTGGTCAGAGTGTTTTGTCATAGCAGTTGTGGGCAAACTAGAACTGTGCTTTTAGATAACTTGGCCACTTTCCCTATTATAGGTCCCCACTCAGAAGTTGATCTTCATCCGTTCTGATGTGGTAGAGCTTGACTGTTGTGTGCTGACAACGGGAGGAATGAGGTAGTGTGTCGGTGCCTAGGAGCTGGGTGTCTCACCTTCCCATTAAATTTGGTTGCTGTAAAGAGGAGATGAAGGCTTAGCTCATCACCGGTGATGATGGCAGATATTGGATTTTGGTGCACACCACTGGAAGCATTCCAGGTTCCTTTGTCCTTGAACCA
>NW_008449440.1:0-538 GCF_000622305.1 Nannospalax galili
ACATGTTATTATATTGCTGAAATGTGAAATCACAATGTTACAATATGGCTTTACAAATTCCAATGTGACATCATAAAACTCCATTGTGACATCACAATGCTCTAATGTGCCAAACAATCGCTCAATGGGTCATAATACTGCACAAATGTGCCGTCAAAATGTTGCAATATAACTTAACAATATTCCTTTGTGACATCACAATGTTCAATTGTGCCATCGGAATATCATAATACGACTTCATAGTGTTCCATTGTGACTTCACTCTGCCCTAATAAGACATCACAATACTCCAATGTGCCATCCCAATTTTAAAATTTGACTTCACAATGTTCTTTTGTGACATCACAATGCTCATTGTGCCCCCAACTATGTGCAATTGTGTCATTACTTCAATCCATTGTGTCATCACCATGCTCAATATGCAAACACGGTACTAATTGTCCCCTCACAATCCCCCAATGTGACATCACAATGTTCCATGTTGCCTTCACAATGTTATAATATGATGTCACATTGTTGCATTGTGATATCACAATGC
>NW_008449441.1:0-538 GCF_000622305.1 Nannospalax galili
ATATACTGCATAGGTCATCTTGTTAAGTAAGCAAAAACAGATACATTTGGGTTTGGTAACTCACACCTCTAATCTCAGCACTCAGAGGACAGAGCTAGTAGTAACTCAGAGAGGTGCAGGCAAGCCTGGTCTACAGAGAGAGTACCAGATTAGCCAGGACTATGTAGTGAGACCCTGTATCAAAAAAACTAAACAGGTGCCAACTGAGATCTCAGGTCTGCTGAGTTTGCTTGAACCCATGAATTCTCCACACTGGTAGGTTCTCTTCGATACGGCATGTTCTGTACCTCAAGACCTCACTGCACCTGCTGAAGAAGATCTCAGGAATTCTCGGTCATTTGGATCTGTTTCCTTTCTAAAACTAATTCCCTTTTCACCCTCCCAGAGATAGAATAAACCAAACATATACTGTTGGATAGCTAACTGCTGATGTTTGCTGTTCTCGGCTATAAAATGACATGAAATAGTCCATCTCTGGGCTCAGATTGCTTTGGGGGGATAACAGCAACTTGGTCCCATTCAGTTAATACATCTGTTT
>NW_008449442.1:0-538 GCF_000622305.1 Nannospalax galili
GTGTGTGTGTGTGTGTGTGTGTGGAGTGGTAGGCTCTGTCTGCACATGTGGAGGATGGAGGTCAACCTCGACTGTCTCCCTCCCTCACTGGCCACCTAACTTTTTGAGACAGGGCCTCTCACTGAACCTGCAGCTGGCCATTTTGGCTACACTAGCTGGCCACCAAGGTATTCCCCACCCTCTGTTCTTCTAGAAGTTTTAACTTCTCACGTGTATTCTGATTAATCAGGATTTGAAAATAAGTCTTAAAAGCAGTTAGGACGTTGGACAAACACCTAGTAGAGAAACACTTATGGCATTCGAGGAACACAGGGACCCCGCCACCCCCTCCCCCCGAAGTAAGCAGGTAGCTGGTCTCTATCCAGATCACAGGAAGACCTTGCCTTTACATTTTGTTAGCTCATTTCCTTGTTTCTTTGCTCAGGGTCTGGGAACATCTGGTGGCGAGAATGCGGGGCTGTTGTTTTAAAGTGGGAAAGAAAATAACCCCAGAAAATGAAGGCGGTCTGGAGGAAGGAGAGTATCCTGTCTGCTAGAG
>NW_008449443.1:0-538 GCF_000622305.1 Nannospalax galili
CCATAAACACTGAATCCAATTACACCTAAGCTAAGGTGAAGCCGAAGGTCAATTCTTTATGGTCTCATTGAACTGCAAACAAGTTTTCAGATTTCATGGACTATTGAATTTTATGGAGAACAAAATTCACTTATTTGCCCTGCATCAAATAATATGTTGTAGTTATCAATCTTGAGATTTCTCAGGAATTAGGAATGAGGTTTGAACCTGAGAACCAGATTCTATTTTCAAGTAAAAGCTGCAAGATGATCTTGGACACATTGTTTCGAACCTTTCCATTTCTCCATCTGAAGTAGCATTTGATTCTTTCCACTTGACACTGAGTGCTTTTATGACTCATTTGTAATCAAGAAAATGTAACAATTATTATGCTCTGTGATTGTTGAAGGCTAAATTATAAAGCCTGCAGGCATTTTTGTCTTAGTCTCATTCTGGAATGCCTCAGAGGATATACAAACCATATAAGATGTACTGTCCTCTAAGGGTGCCATGTTGTAAGGAAGCCCAAACTATCTCAGAAAAGGAATGTGTGGAGGGC
>NW_008449444.1:0-538 GCF_000622305.1 Nannospalax galili
TGCTGAGCCATCTCTCCAGCCCTGAGTCATACTTTCTAATAATCAATGAAGACATGTCACAGTGTATCACACTGACTGAGCTATGAATAAAGAGCATTTGCTAATAGATGCCATATCTTACAATACCCTCTACTGCTCATTGTACGCATACATGTATATTCAGTGCTTTGCACTCTTAACACACACTCACACAGAAGAGGGTCAGCTTGGGTTACTGGATACAGTTGCTGTTTCAGTTTGTCTGCTGATGGCCAAGCAGAGGATTCCCATGGAGTTGTCTTAGCACAAGTCACATGGCTCCAAGGGGCAGCTTGTTGCCTGGAACCCAGGGTTTCCGCCTTCCAGTGTCAGTCGTTTTCACCATGTATCTTGCTGAAGCTCAGTTCAAAATATGAAATCTCCTTCAGTAAATAATGGTAAACGTCTGTCCAATCAGCAAGTGCTGCATACCCTTTTCTGTGCTCTACACAGTGGTGTCTGGGTTGTTTGCTTGAGGACCTCCCTATGTGGCTGGCACTGAACTCATAACTGTCTTCCT
>NW_008449445.1:0-538 GCF_000622305.1 Nannospalax galili
AGTGCCTGTGGAGTCATGATTGTGAGCCTCCATGTGGGTGCTGGGAACTGAACCCAGGTCCTCTGTAAGAGTAGCACATATGTTTAATTTCTGGGCCATCTCTCCAGCCCCAAATACTGTTTTAACTTCGCAATAGAAAAAAAAAATGTATTCAACTTTGTATTTTGTCATCCCCACTTTTCATCCTTATTGTGATTTATATTTTCCCAGGATGGGCATAAATCAAGGATTTAAAACCCCAGCTAAAATAAGCAGACAGATAGAAAGAAAGACAGACAGACAGAAAATAGAACCTGCAAACCTGAGCATTGATATTCCTTCAGCCATAAGAACTCTCCAGAAAAAAATACAAAAATCCATTATCTATAAATCATTATTCTTAGTATGATATAAGGTTGTGAGGCTCTGAAAATTGAGATTTATTAATTATTTTAATTGAGATGATTAGTTATCCTTTGAAATTAAGTTTGAAGATGAATTAGAGTAGCTATGCTGGATAGCTTTAGTGTCAACTTGACATACCTGGGTTGAGGGAGCC
>NW_008449446.1:0-538 GCF_000622305.1 Nannospalax galili
CAGCCCATCTATCATCCCTCAAAGTGCCCTGGTACTTCTTCCCTGAGAAAAGCAATGAATTCTTAAAGGAACAGTATTCTGAAACCCTTAGCCATCACTACCATCAGAGGAAAGGGAAAAACCGAGAATACCAATCTTTTATTCAAAGATGGTTGATTGCCTTCAAACTTCCTACAAGTCTCAAAGAAAGAATAAATGTCTAACAGAAGCTTTCTTGCTTTAATGAAAAGCTAAGAGGTACAGACTCTTGCTCCAAATTCAGCAAACTTGATGTTGCTTCTAACAGCCTAAAATTTTACCTTTTCCGGAACAACTTAAGCCCAGCACCATAAAGATTAAAAAGTGACTTTTAAGGGCATCTGGGTAGTGCCCAGTGTGGATGGAAAGAGCCTCACTCTTCTCCCATACCATTTGAATGCTCTGATAATTTAAAGTGAATAAACAAGACACAGAATGAAGTTCTGCCATCTCAGGAAGATGAACCAAACAGAAGACCACCTTAAACGGAAAAGGCCCACACAGAAAGACAAACGTGGCA
>NW_008449447.1:0-538 GCF_000622305.1 Nannospalax galili
AAAAAAACCCTGAGATGAGTCTTAAATATTCATGGGTATAGACTTGGGGGAGGAAGGTACAGATGAAAGGTTTGGGCTGTATTTTTATTGCATACTTTTATACCTGTCTTAAAGAGTAACGAAATGAAATTACTTAGTTGCAAACACTCACTTGCAGAATCTGTTGTCATTAAATTTCTGGTAATATATTAGTACTGACTTTCTGAATACTCTGAGCTTGCTTGACATCATCATTCTTACTTTTCATATTTTTTTGGAAAATATTTTTTCACTGATTTTTAAAAGATAGGATTAAAAAAATTATCTTAGGTAAAGGTAACTTTCAGATGAAAATAAATCTTGTTTTCACAATGTCTATTGTCTTTTTCCTTAACAACTATAGTGGACTGCTCATTAGATTAAATCAGTTTATAGCGAATGGATGATTTGAATTCGTTGAATGAAATAGACAGCTTCACTCTGTACAAGGTGAGCCATACTGAGCACTTCAGTTCCTGTGGTGATCACAGGCCTTGTATCAGCAAGAACACACTATGCA
>NW_008449448.1:0-538 GCF_000622305.1 Nannospalax galili
CAAGATCAACATTATCAGAATATACTGAAAACCAAGCCAAACAAAAACAAATGGGAAAGGCTCCTACTCCTAGGTGCTTGATGATCTACATTAACAGAGTCTGTGTCCTGCCAATGGCCCAGCTCTGCAAACAGGAATTGGCCCAAAGCTGTGGTGCTCACCCATATTGCTGAGCAGTTCTAAGGAGGTTGTCCTGCTTCTGGTCAACTACCAGCAATGAGAATTTTCATTACAAGGAAGCCAAGCTAGTGTGTAACATGACATTAAACACTAGCATATGTAAAGTAGTGCAAGCATGTGCTGAATACTGGTTCATTTATTCTGTACTTTATCTGAAAACTGGTTCCTTATGCAATAAATGGCCCTGTTATCCTTTCAAATATTACCACCATCCAATATATTCTGAGGCCTCATCATCCAAGATTTAGATGGTTTCTATTTTATTGTCTCATTCTAGCTAAATCTCCCTAAAGCCAAACTGATGCCCTTTAAGCATGCATAGGGCAGTGTCACACCCCTGTCGCAAACCCCAGCATGA
>NW_008449449.1:0-538 GCF_000622305.1 Nannospalax galili
TGTGTCACTGTGTACTTTTTATCAGCATGGTTTATCTCTGGTTATGGTTATCTTGAGCTTTTGATTAAGGCATAATATCTACTCTCTCCGCCACTAATAAAATACTGACAAATTAAAGTATGTGTGGAAGATTTAAAGCTAAAATATTTAAGATGTGATTGTATCATTTCCATTAAAGGGATTTTTATTTCCTTTTTGAACATTCCCCCAATCTGTGTTAGCCATTTTTCTTAGATCCTCCAGTCAACAGTATCGTAAAAGGGAAACTGCAGCTTTGAAGTGGGTAGCCATTTAGTTTCTAACTCTAGAGGACAGAATGAGGAATAGTAAGGCTGACTTTAGTTTGCTCTAAGAGCTTTCTTTTTCAAATTGGGAAATAGGGTACCACTGGCATCATTCTGGGTGCTGAGCCCCTGAGGACATTGAACAGGTTTCTTTCAACAAACATTTCCCAGAGCTTGCTTTGAGCCAGTCAGTATGCTGGCCTAATAAATGACAAACAAATGTACACACACTGTCCCTTTTCCTTTAAGGTACT
>NW_008449450.1:0-538 GCF_000622305.1 Nannospalax galili
TGCTTTCTCCTCGCCCAGAGGGAGGCTGCTGATGGAGCAGGTCACGTTCACCATGGAGCTGTTTGTGACCATCAGGAGTGTCTCCACGTGGAACAGCTTCTGGCTGTCTTGACGAAGGGCCTCAGAGAAGGATGGTATTGCCTTTCCTTCCCCATCTCTCCACTGTACCTGGGGTTGTGGGAACCACCCACTGGAAATACATCTCAGCTGTGTCTCTCCATCCTTCTCGAACTCCTGGATGATCAGCGGAGTGGCACCTACCGCTGCGGGCAGACCAAGGAAGCAAAGCTAGAGCCTCTGCAAGTGTGTGTGTGGTCGGTGACCACTGAGAGAGAGGTGCCTGACCGGGCGCGGGAGGACAGCAAAGCGTGGGCGCACAGTCCGTGAAGAGAAGGGTCTGGGCTGCTGAGTTTTCTTATTGTTTAATTTTCTTTCTTTCCTTTTCTTGTTTTCCTAAATCTTCTGGGATAGATTAGGGGGTAAGCTAAAATTTCAAATCCAATCTTTATTTCTTTAATCTTGACCCTTGACCCCCCCC
>NW_008449451.1:0-538 GCF_000622305.1 Nannospalax galili
GGCAGGTGACACGACCATGTGCATGACTAAGAGGGCAGGTAAAACGACCATGTGCACGTAAGAGAGGGCTGGTTACACGACCATATGCATGACGAAGAGGGCAGGTGACACGACCATGTCCACGTCTGCAGGGCAGGTGACACTACCTCCTGCACATGAGTGGGGCAGGTGACACTACTATGTGCACGTCAGAGGGGGTAGGAGACAAGACCATCTGCACGTAAGAGGTGGCAAGTGACACGACCATTTTACGGGAGAGGGGGCAGGCGATACACAATCTTCACATCAGAGGGGGCAGTTTACATGACCATCTGCACGTCATTGGGGCTAGGTGACACGACCATATGCACATCAGAGGGTGCTGGTGGCATGACCGTCTGCCAGTCAGAGGATCAAGTGACACGACCATCTGCCCTTAACGGGTGCATGTGACACGACATTCTTTATGGCAGAGAGGGCGGTTGACACGACAATGTGCATGTCAATGTTGGCAGGTGACATCACCATGTGCACGTCAAAGAGAGCAGGTGACACGACC
>NW_008449452.1:0-538 GCF_000622305.1 Nannospalax galili
CCCCTTGTCTTTCATTGTAATCATACTCCACAAGTGGATGGTGGGTTGCCAGTATCAGAAATTCAGCCAAATTACAACCTAGCAGACAGAATGATTTCTGTGCTGAAGACAACTTTCTGTGAGCCTTCTGCCCTGATTTCCTGAGAACTGCAAATTAGAATCCTAATTCCACATAGGTTAGTCGATCCTGTGCAGAGCATTCTCTGCCTATGGCTCTAAGTTGAGTGTGGAAAACCTGCTCATCCGTGTTTGTTTTTTCGGATCTGTCAGGATAAAGCAATATATTCCAGCTCAAGTTTCCTGCAATCCTGATCACTGATCCCTGCAGTTTTTCTGCATCTACAATAGGGTTGGACATGTGGGGATATGAGACCCCTTTTCCACATTTCTATGGCGGTCTCTCCATTATCTGTGCAGCGTGCGGGCAGTGGTTGAGTCTGATGCTTACATCAAGATTCTACATCATGTTTCACCTTTCACTGTTCTGTGAGTCCTTTCCTGGTGAAACAAGAACAAATGTCTCACTTCAGTTAAGGAA
>NW_008449453.1:0-538 GCF_000622305.1 Nannospalax galili
TTTAGTGCAGTCACAGATTATGAGAGGCATTTATATTAGTGACATTTTATCATAATGACACAATATCTGAGAATATTTTGGTTCATTGTTTCTAAGGTACTAATCCATAGTCCCTTGGCTCTGTTTCTGGGCCTGTGGTAAAGCAAAGCATCACAGCAGCGGGGCATGATGGAGGAAAGTGGCTTACTCAATGGTTGAGTCAGGAAGCAGAATGAGGAATGAAGGGACCAGGGGCAAGTGCTTTAAAGGCACACTTCAGTGGCCTACTTCCTCCAACTAGGCCCCACTTTCTGATTTTTACCACCTCCCAATGAAGTTATAAATGGATATATCCATTGATGATATCAGAGCCTTCATGATCCAATCACCTCGCCAAAGACCCACCTTTGACTATTGCACTGGGGACCAAGCCTTCAATACATGAGTTTTGAGGGGACATTCATATCAAAGTCATAACAGTATTTAAACCTAAGTTCAGTTTAATCATGAATAAATTAAAATTATAAATTTCACTTTATAGCATTCCTGGGAGATGATA
>NW_008449454.1:0-538 GCF_000622305.1 Nannospalax galili
ATATTTTGAGACAGGGTCTCACTATGGAGCCCTGGCTGTTCTGGAACTCACCTTGAGCCCACAGAGATGTGTCTGCCTCTGCCTCCCAAGTGATGCGATTAAAGTTGTGGACCACCAATCCACCATAATTATGTTATCTCTCTTCAAAGGAACATTCTCACACATTTAGTCTCTGGACATGTTCATACTCTTGAAACTCTAGTGTTCTTGGGAGCTTTTGCTTTTGTTTATTAATGAGATGATAGGCGATAGATATGTAAGATACAAATACATATTAGATGAATATAAATCTGAGAAAATAATAAAACCCACCAAAAATATACAAGCATGTATCTCACTAGTCATTAAAATGATATCCTGAAACGTTCTACTGCACAGCGTGAGATAATGAGAATGCAGAGAGCATGGGATGTCCTGGAATCCATACAGTAGTTTTCACTTTAACAGCTCCCTAAGAGTCTCAAGGACTCATAGCAGTTCCTGAGAAACTGCAATTGGAAAGCTGCCCTTTGCGATCTGTTTCTACAGTGACATGATA
>NW_008449455.1:0-538 GCF_000622305.1 Nannospalax galili
GCAGGATCCGATGCCCTCTTCTGGCCTGTGTGGGCACTGTACTCATGTGCATGGACCGCACCCCCCATACACATATAACTTAAAAATAATAATAATAATAATAAATCTTTAAAAAAAAACCCTCAAACCGCCACCTGCCAGCTTATTGTACTAGACGACAAAAAGCCTGCAGTATATGCCCTTAGAGAACTTCTAATTCACTTAAGTAATTCCCTTTTTAGCACCCAAAACCCATTTATGTCATCTAAAGCATTGAATGAAGATATAATGACATTCAAACCTCAATTTAGGCTCAGAACTGACAGCAAGCTCGAATAACAAATAGTCTGAATTTGAAAACTTCTGCGCAGTGTAGTTTTATTAAAGTACATCCCTTTGTGCTAATGATAATAACAAGATGCTTCCTAAAAGTTCCCATTTTGTTAAGAAATAGTAATTTGTCATAATTGTGTCAGTTTTTATGTGCTTTAAATTTAAATATTTATGCAGTTGAACTTACTTTAAAGATCAGATACTATTTTGAAAATTGGTTTACAAT
>NW_008449456.1:0-538 GCF_000622305.1 Nannospalax galili
GCTGTAATGAAATGCTTCTTCTAATCATGTGATTATTAAATTTAAAAAATTAAAAATAAATAAATTTTTAAAAAGCTCATGTGCTAGTGTAAAAAATCTCAGATACATATTTAGTCAATTCCCAGGAAGGTATCTTTGAACTACCTGTGGTTAACAGAAAACACCAAAGAAACCATATTAGATCACAACAGCCACATAATGGGGCTGAAGATGGAACTCAGGGGTAGAGCACTAGCCCAGTATGCACCAGGTCCTGGGTGTGACCCTCAGAAGCACGGCCCTTCCCCCGAGCTGAGCTGATCATTCTCAGTCTACATACTTCTGGAGTGTAAGAAACCTAAAATGGAGAGTTCACAGTGAAACTTTAAAAAAGCTTACACTTACACAGTACCACCGAACTTTTCTCCTCCCCTTCGCTTTTGTTCTTTGTTTTGTTTTTGTCTTTTTGAGACATGGTCTCCCTGTAGCCCCATGGAACTTGCTTTGTAGACCAGGCTGGACCTGAACTCACAGATATCCCCCTACCTCTGCTTTTTTT
>NW_008449457.1:0-538 GCF_000622305.1 Nannospalax galili
TCTTTTCTGTTGCTGTGATTTAAAAAAAAAAAAAAAAAACCTGACCAAAATGACCTGGAGGAAAAGGCTTATGAGCTTACGATTCGTTTTAGAGAGGTCAGAGCAGAAACTCAGGCACTCAGTCACATCAGGTCCACAGTCAGGAGCCAGGAGGGAATACCCACTCTCCTGCCTGCTTGCTCTCAGTTAGCTCTCTCCTACACTTACTGGACACCCTGCCTAGGGAATGATGCTGCCCAAACGGACTGAGTCTCCCCACATCAATTAACAATCAAGACAGTCCCCCACAGACATGCCTAGACACAGTCTAGAAATTTGCCCAGTAAGACTCTCTTCCCACACCAGACGTGGTGGTGAGGTGGTACATGCCTTTAATTCCAGCATTCAGGAGGTAGAGGCAGGTGGATCTCTGCGAGATCAAGGCCAGCCTGGTCTACGCAGTGAGTTCCAGAATCCCTTCCCAAGTGATTCTAGGCTATGTCAAGTTGACATTTAAAACTAACCATCACAGCTTGTTACTGTAATGCTGAAATCAAGC
>NW_008449458.1:0-513 GCF_000622305.1 Nannospalax galili
CACACACACACACACACACACACACACACACACACACACACACGCTCGCGCGCGCCCATACATAAAGGCAAATTAAAATGAATTATTTTTTAAAAATATCTTAACTCCTCATTAACCAAATCTAAAGGTACTGAAATATAAGAAGAGGCTTCTTGATAAGTGGTGTATGGTACATTTGCCTTTAATCTAAGGATCCATATTTAGCATACAGCAAGAAATTTCACCCATCCAAGGCTCCAGGTCCATTGATGAAGAGGGGTGGAAGATTTCTAAGATCAGGATTGGTGCGTAACATAAGGAAACAGAGGCATTCAGACTTCTGGGAACTTGCTCATATGAACTTGCAACAATGCTGACAGCGTGCACTAGAGCCATGCTGACTCAACGAGACAAAAACCCAGCATAGGACTGGGGAAATGGGCAGCAAAGCCCAACCCTAGCCGAGGAACTATGGGCAACTGATTACAGCAGGGTGAGAGAGAGAGAGAGAGAGAGAGAGAGAGAGAGAGAGAG
>NW_008449459.1:0-538 GCF_000622305.1 Nannospalax galili
CCCAGGATCTATGACCTCTCCTGTCCTGTGTATTTGGCTGAGTTTACAGTGTCACCCATGTGTTCCCTCCCATTGAGAGAGCTTTAAGTCCAATTAGATAGTCGATTGCCCCCCACATAACAGTGCCACTACTGCACCAACAGGTGGTTTGTCATGCCCGTTGCCTTCGTTGTTAAGCTTTAGGGCTGGGATGAACCATTCATTGTTATTCTCCCTTGACAATTTCCATATTATCATTTAGGATATAATAGCCAAACATTTTTCGAAGGCTTCCAGGTCAGTTCCTACTCCATTGGTTCAGGTCCTCTGCCCCAAGTATGTCTTTACCTAAGAGCAGGATATTATCTACTAGTTCTGGAAGATAACCAAGAGGTTTGGCAATATCCTGTGTTATTTTGGAAGTCTCCTGTACTACCTCCACCTACCAATCCAAAAGATCTCTTCTGTCTGGTACTGCATTTCCTGCCAAGCAGCTTCCAGGTGTACATACGCATTAATGATCAGACACTGTATTTGCATTCCTCATGGGATTTCAAGG
>NW_008449460.1:0-538 GCF_000622305.1 Nannospalax galili
TAGAACTATGGAGGGAAACAGGGCAAAGAGACCAGAACTTCTGTTTTGGTTTGAGTGAACCAGTTATTCATGAAGGAGACATCTTTTAAATGCAAACTACAATAGTCACAGGAGGGTCTAGAGAGATAGCTCAGTGGGAAAGAGTACTTTCTGAGCAAGTGTGGGGGCCTGAGTTCAGATCCTAGTACTCAAGTAAAAAGCCAGGTGTTGGGCTGGCAAGATGACTTAGTGGATAAAGGTGCTTGTTGCCAAGTCTGAAGACCTGAGTTTGATCCCTGGAACCTACATAGTGGAAGGAGAGAACTGTTTCCTACAAGTTGTCCTCTGACCTCTATACTGATAATGTGGTATGTACATGTCTCCCAAATAAATGCAAAATTTTTTTTAAAGCTGTGTGTATCTGTGTGTGCACACCTGTAATCCTACAACAAGGGGGTAGGAATGGGGCAGAGACAAGAGGATCACTGGGGCTTACTGGCCACTAGCTGAGCTCCAGGTTCATTGAGAGACCCTGTCCCAAGGGACTAAGGCAGAGGGT
>NW_008449461.1:0-538 GCF_000622305.1 Nannospalax galili
ACATCTAACACTGAGAAGAGATGGCCTCTTTTGGTATAGGTATGGTTCATACTCCATGCTGAAGCTTCCTGTTTCTTGTGTCTCAGAACAAAGAACAAGAGGAGAGACAAATGGACTGTCCAGGAGCAGTTTATTTCAGAAGAGAAATGCAGTCCTCAGAATGGAAATTGCCTGGTAGACTAGGCAGGTCTCATACTCAAAAAGCCCCACACCACATGACTTCTGATCACTTATAGGTCATTTACATAGCTACAGCCTTCTGGAGATCTCACAGGTTTTTCTCAGCAGTGCTCAGTTTTGTCTAAGCACCCTAAGGAAGCTGAGGGTTCCATTCTTCCTCTGATTGCTCAGGGTTTTCATATATTAATCTTTCTCCTCCTCTGTTCTCCTGAACACAGTCCTGTCACCTGATAACACAGGCCTGGCATGTGTATCATTGGTTCTACAGAGAGAAAACTCCTAATTGTCTCCCAGGAGCTTAGTTTGACTCAGTCTCCTCTGTTGACTCAGCCTATGCTGTCTATCTGCCCTATTGACC
>NW_008449462.1:0-538 GCF_000622305.1 Nannospalax galili
AAAAACAAAAAGGCTTACTAAAAGGGGAGTGGTGAGAACTGTCTCCATCCCACAAAAACAGGTTCATAAACTCTGGCTGGAGCCCCATAATTTTGCTTTAACATAAGTTGCAGGTGGTTTGGGAACAAACTCAAGTCCACACTTAAGTGGAGTAAGTTTTAACACCTGTCCTCTTTCCTTCTTTCACTTTCCAACACGTTCTCCACACCCCTGACCACACTCATGCTTTCTCCCCAACAAACTAGCAACACCCTCTCAAAGACTCTTCCTCCCCAACAAACTAGCAACACCCTCTCAAAGACTCCAGCCCTGTGCTGGATAGCGTTGGTTGTCCACTTGACATACCTGGGAAGAGGGAACCTCAATTGGGGAATTTCCCCTATCAGATTGGCCTATGGGATGTCTGTGAGGCATTTTCCTGATTGTTGAGTGATGTGGGAGGGCTCAGCCCACTATGAGTGGTCTCATTCCTGAGCAAGTAGTCTGGATTGTATAAGAAAGCAGGCTGAGCATAGGCCAGAGGAGCAAGCCAGTAAGC
>NW_008449463.1:0-538 GCF_000622305.1 Nannospalax galili
AATTTGGATTCTATGTCCTTTTAATAAGATGGTACTGCATAACACTCTTCTGTGCCAAATAATTGCCATCTTCATGACTTCAGCTGTGCCTGCTTGCTAAAGATCATCACAACTGGGCTTGTTGACCATTATGTTCTTTCATTAAAGGAGGGGTAAGCAGGGGTCATTGGACCCTCACCCGAGCATCCAGCCACTCTTCCCAGCCAACTGTATGTAATTTTCCCCTAATCACACATAGTCTCTTGGATTTGGGGAGGACTAAAGTACATAATCTGGGAAAGGCTAGAAAGAGAAGGTTTAATCTATGAGGTTATAGAAAGTCAATGTCTATACTGGGTAAAGGCTTTCTAGTGTAAACACTCTCAGGGCACTCATACACCTCAGTAACCCCTCAGTCATCTCTAATATGCTCAGTAGGTTCATTGGTTCCCCAGGGTAAACTTTAATGCAACCAAACATTGGTTTGATATTAAAACCTTAAAAGGGATTAAATACTGCTTAGTATCCCCAGAAAGAAAATTCTCACAACAGATAAAAA
>NW_008449464.1:0-538 GCF_000622305.1 Nannospalax galili
ACCAAACCAATTCCTCCCTCTAGTCCCCACCTTCCTTTGCATCTCTGGAAGGCCCAGCCCCACAGCTTCCTGGAGTTTGAAACTTACCTGGGTAAGTTTAGCTGCAACCACTGAACCTTGAATCCCCCGGCCTCATTCACCTTCCTAGCTCCCTGACCCCATCTATCAGGGGCACTGGCCCATTACTTGTCATGATACCTGAGACCTGTGTTTTGACCTCTTAGCCCATAATCCCCACTGCTTCCTGATCCTTTGTTTCCAGACAAACCCAATTCCTCCCTGTAGTCCCAAGGAGCCCTGAGGCCTCTTCTCACCCCCACCTCCCTTTGCATTCTTGTTGGCCAGCATCTTTCCTGGGCCCTGCTCCCAGGCCAGCCCAGCCCAAATTCCTGAGGCCCTCATATTTCCTGGAGGGATCCAGACCCTAGGAAAAAGCATGAGATCATCTGTTCCTCATTCAACTTGGGCCTCTGTGGGAACTCCTGACCAGCAAGACAAAAGCAATTTGGCCACTCCAATATAAAATCAAAAGAGAGAA
>NW_008449465.1:0-535 GCF_000622305.1 Nannospalax galili
GAGAGAGAGAGAGAGAGAGAGAGAGAGAGAGAGAGGCTCATATATTCACACACATCATTTTGACACACATGCAAAGATGTTTCAAAAATCATTCAGAGTTGTTAAGTCACAGCATGTACCTTCACCATCACCGGGGGGAGAGGGGGCCTTTGTTCTAACCTTTCCCCTGCGTTTTGCAGCCTGTTCAGAATGAAATACATCTAACCCATACTGAACTTCTTTTCTCTCTCTTCCATCAGAAATCGTACGACTCACCTTTTCAAAGGTTTCTGAAAAACATTTTGATGAATTTTTTAACCTCCACAGAATTACCAAGGTAAAACCAACCACGTACTATCTTAAAACATAATAATTATGTCAGAGGAAAAGAGATGTCTTGCACTGAGGCCATTTCCACTTTCTTGGGCAGATTTCGGAAAGCAAAGACTTAAATGAAGTCAAACCTGAATCTCACTGAAGTTCAGTGCTCTCTGGTTAAAGGAGGGCAGGAAGGAGAGAGGGAGGGAGGGGTGACGTGATGACGGGAGGGAGGAGT
>NW_008449466.1:0-538 GCF_000622305.1 Nannospalax galili
CCTGGGCACCATAGTTCTCTCCTGATTCTCCCCACGCTGACCCTGAGCTGTGGGTGCCTGGGAGGAGGGCTTGGTTCTGTACCCCCTTCAGATGCACAGTAGGATGTCAAGGGTGCCTCAGGCCTGACGACATGACGGGGGAGCTGTGGTGCTCAATGGCCAGGGAAGCATGACACGGACACCATCATTACTCATCCTGTGAGAGCTGCCTGTGGGGCACAGGGGACACCCAGCCCCCAACACTAGGCAACCTTGGTCCCAGGGATTAGAGAGCCAGGCACACGGAGGAGGGGCCCTGGACTGCCCAGTGCCCTGTCTGGCCAGTCGCCCCTGCCCACTTTTGGAGTCAGTCAACAGACTCTAATGGTACAGCCACTCCAGCCTTGCTTTCCCCTGGTTGTACCCTGAAGGAGCCATCCAGCAGCCTGGGACCCAAGGCCAGAAAGCCCACCTTGTCCTGAACCCACTCCATTACAAATGGAGGCTGGAGGGCTGGAGAGATGGCTCAGTGGTTAAGAGCATTGGCTGCTCTTGCAGA
>NW_008449467.1:0-538 GCF_000622305.1 Nannospalax galili
ATCAGTTTTTCCTCTATGAGATGATAAATAAGGAAAGTCAGTCTGTTTTAAAGATATATTATTTGTATGTGTATGTGGGGGTATGTGCATGTGAGTTCAGGTACCCACAGTGGCTAGAAGAGGGCATCAGATCCCCTAGAGCTGGAGTTACAGGTAAGCCACTCCACATGGTTTTGGGGAAGCAAACCTGGGTCCTCTGCAGGAGCAGTGCCTGCTCTTAACTGCTGAGCCATCTTTTTAGCCCCAAGTTAGTCCATTTTAAAGGAGAGAGTAACATTGTGCCTTTATGAACATACTAAATGAAAATAACATGCATAAAGAACTAATCTAGTGGGGCTGGAGAGATGACTCAGTGGTTAAGAGCACTGAATGCTTTTGCAGAAGGCCCGGGTTCAATTCTCAGTACCTACATGGCAGCTAACAACTGTCCATAGCTCCAGTTCCAGGGGATCATCTCTCATCCTCTTCTGACCTCCACAGGCTTTGCACAACATGGATGCAATACACTCATACACATAAAATAAAAATAAAATTAAAA
>NW_008449468.1:0-538 GCF_000622305.1 Nannospalax galili
CTATATCTGTGCTTACATTTTCTGGAACAACTCCCATCATGAATTCCTTCATAAAGATAAGGCTGGACCCTCATTGAGTCTCCCAGTGATGGCACTAATTACTGCATCCGTCTCTGCCTTTTGTCTTCCGTATGAAACCGCATCTGCCTGCTCTGCATTCTTCCTGACTTCCAATACTGAAGCCTCACTGTAGTGCACTGCTCCTATGAAACCTCTCCAGGTTATCCAAGCCTATGCCACAGTTAAATGGAATCAGTCTGCCAGCTTGTTTAAAATCTAATATAAATTTTCAGTCATTAACATATTGTGAATACTTGAAAATAAGTAAGAGCAGTGATTTAAGTCAGCAAGTTTACCATTCAGTGGCTCAGATAGGAACGGAAGAAAAAGTAAACTAATATGACCCCAAAAGGCACTGTTTGTAAGACAGCACAGGAGATGTGCACTGGGTTACTCCTGGAGCACTGTTCAGAGGGACATGTCACTTCTCAGAGGCTGAATCCTGAGTAAATACTGGCTAGGGAGCATGAACATGGAG
>NW_008449469.1:0-538 GCF_000622305.1 Nannospalax galili
AAAAAAAAAAAAAAAAAAAAAGAGGCCTCTCTGGAAAGGGTGAGTTATGTTTATCTATGGGTATAAACATAAATCTTAAGACAACTGCTTGATGATATGTCAATTTACTTGAAAAGCAGTGCTTAGTATTGCCCCAGGGCCTAGCTCCTTCCTTGTCATGGAGTATCCAACGGGTTTACAGTACCAGCGTGGATTCCGTATTGGTGGAGTGGGTCTCAAATCCAATCTGAGAGTACCTGCTTTCCTCCGTAATAGTAGTGCTTCTATTGGACAAGTGGACACATCTAAACCTAGGCGGTTAATATCGTTGATTATAGGATGAACAGCTAAATGAGTCCTTGGTGCCTTTTTCTCCTCCAAAACGTGCATGTTACCTTCTGGGACTATGAAAGCTAGCCAGTGAAAGGGTGCTTCCAGTTCAAGTCCAGCATTATTGCTCTATGTCATGCATCTATGGTGTGGTGTGTGGTTTCTTCCAAGTAGGATCTTATCATCTAGATCTAGTGAGCAACTAAGAGAAATGGCAAGACCCTGTATT
>NW_008449470.1:0-538 GCF_000622305.1 Nannospalax galili
TCCTTCATCCCTGTCAACTTTCTCTCTGTTTCTCTGCCATTCTGTCTTGGGTTTAAGAACTATCTATCCCTCTCTTTAGGCTGATTATAGGCTAATGTTCTTTCCTGTCCGTTCTCTACATATTGTCTACATTTTCGTTACTTTTATCTTCTCTGGATGGACTATAGGGAGAGCTATGAAGACAATTCCTGTAGACACATTAGACTCCAGTTCAGTCTCATTAGATTATGTCATGACCTTACCAAACTCCTATCCTGCATGTGGTCTCCATCCTGCTTCGGGTGCCCTTTATAGTCTGGAATACAAGTTCCATATGCCATGTTGGCCAGACATGGACCAGCTAGCACCTTCATCCTCCCTTCTTCAGTGGTCTATATAAATGAATCTTAGCTATTTTTAGGGATCCTGTGTATGCCACTCAGGACACTGTTCTTTGAAGTCACACTATGTTCTGGTTTTGATAGCATAACACTAACACCTATATAACATTGTTTATAATAAATGCTAACCAAATGCTCCTTTAAAGTGTGTGTGTGTG
>NW_008449471.1:0-538 GCF_000622305.1 Nannospalax galili
GGTACTCAGGACCTATGAAATCTCTAGTACTATGAGAGGCTATCTACACATAGGTAAATAATAATAATAATTAATAATAATAAAACATCGTCTCTGCCTTTGTAGTGTACAGGAACGATTAAGGAAAACTGCAAGGATGAATTAATTGTAAGGTAGTAAACTACAAAGCCAAGATTAAAATTCAAAACTCAAATTCTTATTCTGCAACATATTTCCAATGCAAGCCCTACATAAAACCATGGTGCACAACAGCCTACACAAAGGAATGTGGGAAAAGTCCCATGCATACAATTTTTGTACATTTTTTTTTCTGGTTTGAACGACTGTGTCTCAACATATTTTTCTAGAATCCTCAAATTCTTGTTTGGAAGCACCTCTTAAACAATAAAGAGAACTTCCTACTTGGGTTCAAGTCACTTCAGGAAACCTTGGTTCAGCCTCCACACACAGTCTTCAGGGCTCGGCCGGGGAAGACTATGTGTCTGTATGTGGGCCTGTGTGTACAGCTATGAAGTTAGCAGTGGAGGCTGAGACCAAG
>NW_008449472.1:0-538 GCF_000622305.1 Nannospalax galili
TAAAAAGGAACACAAGCGCTTTGTTGAGGGGTGTTCTCTAGGGTCTACACTGCCAGGAATGTATTCATTTATGGCTCTGACTACAGTGCTTGGAACAAGTGAATCCAACTTTACATTCGAAGGTCTAAGAAGCACAGGACTTCATTACAAGTTCATATTTGCTATACAATGTGGAAGATTCATGTACAAACAAGACTTCTTAAGTAAGTTGGTTCCCAACATAGCACAGGAGAAAGTAAGGTAAATATGTTGGATGGACTGCCAAACATTGACCTCCCTATTGGGGGTATAATAGTTGGGTAAAGTAAGCTGCCTAACATACAAAGGAAATATTGAGGCTTTGAGGAATTCATTCAGCTTCCTCAGTGTCCTAAATTAGTATGTGCTTGAGCCTGTGGTGAAACAGTGGAAATGAGATGGAGGCAAATCTGATTACATATCTCAGGGTCACTCCTGATAACACAGTGCTCTGATTCAAGAGCTAAGGCAAACGGGCTTAAATCCCAACTCTACCTCCCTGAGCAACAATTTTATGCAT
>NW_008449473.1:0-538 GCF_000622305.1 Nannospalax galili
ATCGGATCCCCGGGAACTGGAGTTACAGATGGTAGCCACCATGTGGTTGCTGGGATTTGAATCCTGGTCCTCTGCAAGAATAACCAGTGTTCTTACGGTGAGCCATCTATCTCTCCAGCCCCGCAAAGACCCATTTGTAAAGGAAGGATTTAGAAAAGCTCCGGGAAGCAGTAACTCTTGCGTTTGTAGGAAGCATCCCTGAGCCCTCCTGGAAGACCCGCCCCGTCCTCCGTTATAAATTATGTAAATTGTGCAGCTAGCAGCAGACTGTCCTCTTGACCTCTTTGGAGTTTTTCCGCCTGGAGGTTCTTTTCTAAATTAATCTAAAGACTCTTGGGTAGTTACCTGGTCTGACATTGTTTCCCTCTCAACCATTCCCCTATACTGCTAGACTTTTTTTTTAAATCAAATCTTTTTTTTTTTTTTTTTAAATGTGTATGAGTGTATTGCCTGCCTAGGTAAGTGCACCCATGTCATGCAGTGCCCTCGGAAGACAGAAGAGGCCGTTGGATCCCCTGGAACTGGAGTTACAGACAGT
>NW_008449474.1:0-538 GCF_000622305.1 Nannospalax galili
TGTCTTGTGGGAAATCCAGATTTCTGTTTGCTCCTGTTACATCTGAGCTGTTGATTGATTAGCATCCCAGGGGAGCTGTGAGAGCGAGAGGAATCTGGAGTTTCAAATGGTGAATTCAAGGTTGAGGACAGGACTAAGGGAAACATCAATGTGTGTGTTTCAGAAATCTGTGACGGGACTCTTGGGGCAAAGAGTGTGGATAGGAAAGACAGCTGAGCCCTGGGTGCTCTGGCATCCTGAGTACTGCGGTGAGGAGAAGCCAGCGGTGGAGACTGAGAACGGTGCTGACTGAGCAGAGAAATGTCTGGAAAGTACAGTCCTCAGAGCTTGATGAGGGGGGTTCCCCAGTCATGTTTGGCACCTTGAGTATAAATGAGGAATCTACTGAGTGTTTTATTTTAGGCATTTTCCAGTCAACTGCACAAGGACGGATGGATTTGTCTCCTGCTGCTGGCACAGCAAACGGATTGTTTGAAGCAACAGAAATTAAATCTTCAAGTTCTGGAGGTCGGAAGTCTGAAAACAAGGTGTCAGTTGC
>NW_008449475.1:0-538 GCF_000622305.1 Nannospalax galili
CAACAGCTCTTCCACAATGGCCCTTGAGCCCTGGGTGGGTGAAATTTAATAGAGGTGTCCTGTCCAAGAACCAGCATTCTGCAGACTCAGTCTCTACACTTTAGCCATTTGTGCCCACTGTTCATCTTTCTCAGGTTCATTTTCTTTTAATTCCAGTATTTTAATAGTTTTCTATTGATTTCTTCCTTATATCATGTAGTAGCATGCTATTTAGTTTTCATTCATTCATGTACTTTCTGTAGTTGATGTTGCTGTTGATGCTGTTGACAGTCAGCTTTATTTCTTTGTGGGACAGAAGGCAGAATGTTATTTCAATTTTCTTAATTCTATTGATACTTGCCTTTAGTCCTAATCATGATTGATTTTGGAGAAGGTTCCAAGGGCTTCTTACATTGTCTGTTCTTTAGAGTTTGGGTGAATTATTTTGATATCATTTAACTCCTGAGAAGTATTATATATACAGTTTCATATATATCTCTTTCATATATATTCATGTATATGTATACATATGTGTGTGTACATATATACATATATATAC
>NW_008449476.1:0-538 GCF_000622305.1 Nannospalax galili
ATGTTTTATACACAGCTAACAATTGCTCTTCTAGTGCTGTATACCGAGCTTCTGTCCCTTTCTATGACTCAGGCCAAAACCCCATTGGAAACCTTTGCTCAGGTTGTCTTTTGCCATAGGTCTCAGCTATACAAGCCTCTGGTCATTTGTAACAGGAATGAACATGGGTTAATGGGACACACAACTGTTTAGCTTGCCCTACAAGGATCTTAGTCTGCATCAAAACTTCTTTGAAACTTTCTGTCCCAGTCCCACATGACACCTTCTTAATAAGGTTATACAGAGGACTGAAAACTTGAATGAGGTTGAAGTATGAAATCTGCTGATATCCTGGGACTCCCAAGAATCCCTGCAACTCTTTTACATGCACAAGCTGTTATAGGATTTTCCTCATAGCTTTTTAAATATCATATGTGTCTTAGTGGACCATAATACTCAGTAGTTTTACAGCTGTGCCTGGCCCTTGAACTGGCCTCCCATCCTCATTCCTTGGGTACATCTGTATGTCTTTTAGATACTTTGCTAAACCTCCAAGGCA
>NW_008449477.1:0-538 GCF_000622305.1 Nannospalax galili
AGAAGAGGGCTTCAGATTCCCCTGGACCTGGAGTTAAGGACGGTTCATAGCAGCCATGTGGGTCCCCTGCAAGAGCAGTCAGAGCTCTTAACCGCTGTGCCGTCTCTCCAGCCCCTTATTTCTTATTAATCTGTGGATCACTGTTTGAGTGTTCCAATTCCTCTACCTTGGTTTCAACTCCTGCTATTTGATCTTTCGATCTACCCTATTGTTGAGGCTTTCCACAGGCGTTTCTAGTGTTCCGGTTGGGTCTCCCCTCAGCCTTCCTATCAGATCCCATCTTCACATCCTGTGTGGACCTTTCAGCTCTTGGAGTTCGCTGGGGGTTCTTCTGCGTCCTGTTTGATTTCTTTGCACTATTTATAATTCTTTTGAATTCTTTGGGATTTTATCTAATCTACTCCTGCTGCAGGTTATTAATGTGGGATTCGTCATTTCTGGAGGAGTCGTTTTGCCTTGCGTTTCCAGGTTTCTTGTGGTTTTGCCCTGGGGCTTGTACATCTGGGGTTAAGTCACCATTTGGATTTTTTTTTTTTTT
>NW_008449478.1:0-538 GCF_000622305.1 Nannospalax galili
CCAGACAGATGCAGCATGGCCTATGACAAGCATCAGGGAAGAAAAAGTCTACGTATGTACAAATTGCACAGCAATAGAGTCTTTGTTAGAACTTCAGAAAAATGGTTCAAGGATTCTAGCTTCTCCCTTGCCTTTTCCTAAAGATGTTGTTGTTCTGTCTTGAATGGAAAGCTGGTTATATATGGAGAATGACATTAAAAGAATAATGTATATGTTCTGTGCAATGCAGTGACTGTTGATTTGGAAATATCGTTTGGTAAGAACTAAGCTCTCCAAAAAAGAGTTTTATTGTTTTATAATTTAAAACTTTTAAATATGTTTTACAGAAAGAGAGAAAGGAACTATGATTTTAAAAGGAGGACACTGGGTTGGTATAAGATCTACAAATCTCTCTCTTCCATCCACAGGCTTCTCTCTCCAGGGTAAGTCCATCACATCCTCTGTGCCTTGACTCCTCCAGCCTCATTCACCCTCCCATCTACCCTGGCAGTCTTTCCTCCTAGCCTGGGTCCTGTCCCATTCCTTGTCTTGGCACCCC
>NW_008449479.1:0-539 GCF_000622305.1 Nannospalax galili
GGGGGGGCGGCTATCTCCATGTGATGTGATGTGTGAGATCCTTGAACCCTCACAGGTACTCCTGTCCTAATGGGGAATGGGATCATTTTACCCTAGAGCTGAGCTAACCACAGGTAAAAAGGTAACTATGTGACTTTGTCACTATCTTGGTTGGTGACCTCATCATAATGAGGGCAATCATGCTACTTGGCCACCATCTTGGCTAATGACATCATCAATATGGGGATAGCTATCTGAGTTGGTCACAGTTGTTGTTAATGACATCATGAAGATGGCAACACCCATAAGCCCCTTGGTACCATGAAGTCCTCAGGAGATCACTGCAACCCAGGAATTCCCTCCACTACAGGTATTCAGCCATATATCCCAACCTCTTTTTCCATTTCTTCATCCTTTTTGTTTTTCACTTCTTGGATGCTTAATGGGATCACAGAAATCAGAGACTCAGAGGAAACACCAACATGGGCTCTATTACCACGCCATGAGGTCAGTGCATTTTTTATGCCAAATTAAGGAGATAATATGAGACCTCCATGATG
>NW_008449480.1:0-539 GCF_000622305.1 Nannospalax galili
TCCAGGACAGCTGGGGTTACAGGGAGACCCTGTCTCAAAAATACCAAAAAAGAAAAAGTGGTAACCAAAGTGATTTGAAAAATAATCCCTTGAGTAAGCTTTGCACATTGTCATCCAAATAGATCTCCCCCAGAAAACTCTGAAAGATAAAACCACTAGCACAGAAGTTAAAGAATAGAGTCTGCCTGTGCTGGACCAATCTTGCCTCCTCGAGCAAGCTAAGCATGTGAAGTCTGTCATGTTAGCATTATCATAAAATGGGAGAGCAAACTTGAGTATCGGGTCTAGTTCTTGTATACTACTAAGAAGTACTCCAGAAGAATAGGATGCTTGTCAGCCAAGATGACTGCATAGTTCTGAAGGGAAGAGCCATTTGAATCCTTGATAAAGTGAAACACTGAATACCAAGCTCACCTGTAAAAAGGATCCAAGAATTTATTCCAAAACCCAAGAATGAAACATGCAGCTACTGACTTTGGGATGTTGGCATCTTGGGTCATGTGAATAAGAAGCTTGGACTCTTAAGCCAGCACACTCCT
>NW_008449481.1:0-539 GCF_000622305.1 Nannospalax galili
AGGCAGTCCCCAGCCCTACCTTCCCCTGGCTCCTGATCCTCCTGACACAGAGAAGCCCATCTTCAAACCTGATAAGTCAGATCTCACCCATGCATCTCTGTTCCATTGTCCTGCAGCCTCAACACTTCCAATCTACCCCAAACCCACTCTGTGCCCCTCTAACCTTGGGACTAGGCCCTTTTCATTTCCTCTGTCTCATATCTGTAGACTAACATCCTAACCCAGAGTAGCTAAATCCTCTAGCCTACTTTGGTAAGACCTTCCCCAAGCAGTCCCCACACATACCTTCCATTGGACTCCTGATATGCCTGACACAGATATGCCTTCCCACTTACCCTGACCAGTCTGGCTACTATCCTATCCCACCAACTATCCAGACCAGCCCACTACCCTGTAAGAACCTGAAACACACACCAACTTATTTTTCATACCTGGGCAAAAAGCTACCAAGTTACATAAACAATATAAAAAGAACCAAAATTCAGCTTCTTGGAGTCACCAGCTTTCCTGGGTAAGTTTAGCTGCTGACCCCATGGCAC
>NW_008449482.1:0-538 GCF_000622305.1 Nannospalax galili
GTTCCAGGACAGCTGGGGCTGCAGGGAGACCCTGTCTCAAAAAGACCAAAGGAAAAAGAAAGGAGTCAAAATCAGAGCTAAAATAAATGAAATAGAAATGAATAAAAAAAATACAAAGAATCAATGAAATGAAGAGTTAGTCCTTTGAAAAGATTAATAAAATTGACAAACTTTTAGCCAAATTAATCAAAAGAGATAAGACACAAATTAACAAAATCATAGACAAAAGGGAAGCATTGCAACAGATACTGAAGAAGTTCAGAAAATCATAAGGACATACCTTAAAAATCTATATTGCAATAAACTAGAAAATCTCAAGTGAATGGATGAATTTTAGATATGTATGACCTACCAAAATTAAATCAAGATAAAACAAACAAGCCAGGCATAGAGGCTCACACCTTTAATCCCAGCCCTTGAGAGGCAGAGGCAGGTGAATCTCTGTGAGATCCTGGACAGCCTGGTCTACATAGCGAATTCAGGGCCAACAGGGGCTACAAGAAGGCCCCATCTCAAAAAACAAAAATGAAATAAAACT
>NW_008449483.1:0-539 GCF_000622305.1 Nannospalax galili
ATGATGATGATGATGATGATGACTGTCTTTTGAGACCGGGCCTCCCTGTGGCTCCACCTGGCCTGGAACTCCCCATGTAGAACAGGCCTTCCTCTGCCTCCTGAGTGCTGGGTTAATAGGTGTGTACAACCACCATGCCCAGCAATATTCAGTTTATTAAAGGAATAAATATATTCTTAAATTTTGATTCACACTGTTGTAAAATTACATTTACTTATTTATTTATTTAGGGGGCTAGGCACATGCTACTGCCCCCATATGAAGGCCAGAAGGCACCTTGTGGAAGTTGGCCCTCAGTGTAGATCCTGGGGATTGAACTCAGGTCATCAGGCCTGGTGGCAAGTGCCATCTCATCACCCCATCAATTACTATTGTAACTGTAATAGTATTAATAAATGCAGTGTAGTGGGGGCCAGGAAATGCTACCTGATTAGAATAATCACATATGTATGTAAATGGAACTAGTAGAATAGAGAATCTGAAAGTGGAAATATGCAAATATTGGTGCTTGATTTTTTGATAGAAAATAAACAACTCAA
>NW_008449484.1:0-539 GCF_000622305.1 Nannospalax galili
CTGCATAGTGAGACCCTGTCTCAAAACAAAACAAAACGAAGATATTCTCAACATATCATATAGTTTTTTTAAAATGTCCAAACCCACTGCTTTTCACAGGAATTTACACAATTGAAATTGCTGTGTCAAATTATTATCTCTTTAAGATAGGGGGAGAATTATCCTGACAGTGAAGGAAAGCCTTTAATTCTGAAAGAATCACTGAAAGGTCCTGGTTTGAGCTAAAAGGAAACAGACGTGGCATTGCACATCACAGCCATGTTCTTATTTTCGTATAATCAATGCATTTATGTGGAAACTTCTGAGAGTCGTTTCTGGTGGTGGTCCTTGGGATGAGTGGAATAGACCACACCAGCAGCTGGCCCTGGGTGCCTGATACTAAAGCTCTTATTAATGACCATTGCCAAGCTGCTATGAGGTGCCAGGCCTGTAATAAGCGTGCTGTAAATATTACTGCCCCTGCTTTCCTCTCAAGGAACTTAAGCCTCAGAGAAGTCGAGAAACTTGTCATAGACAGTAACTAACAGTGGGAAATCTGT
>NW_008449485.1:0-539 GCF_000622305.1 Nannospalax galili
TTTTTTTTTTTTAATCGCAGTAAAAGGAAAGAATCTAAGACACAGTGTCTTAGGGATCTAAGTGTTATGCAACATCACAACCAGGGTTTTCCAGTGCAACCAAGGCAGAGAACCTTTTCCAGCAAAGAGACCCATCTTATTGCTCTTTATACCTGAACCCGCCTGCTCCCACCCTCCCTCCCTACTCAGTCTTTGGCTATCTTCATCTGTTCTCCATATTTACACTCTTTTCTGTCATTTCAACAATGTTACATAACAAACTATAAAGTATTTTCACCTTTGTTTTTGCTTTTAATTATGTGTGTTGGGTATGCACATGTGTGCAGGTACCCTCATAGGTCAGAAAAGGGTGTTGGATCCCCTGGATCTGGAGTTACAGGCAGTTTTAAGCCACACAACATGAGTGGTAAGAACTAAACTTGGGTCCTCTTCAAAAGAAGAGCAAACTCTTAACCAAGGATCCATCTCTCCAGCCAGAACAGAGCCTTTGTGATTGACATCTTTCATTTCAGTTCATAGTTAAGTCATCCCAGTTGTGT
>NW_008449486.1:0-539 GCF_000622305.1 Nannospalax galili
AAGAAAAAGACAGAGTTTCACTCTATAGCCCAGGCTATCCCAGAACACACTGCATAGCCCATGACGGCCTCAAACTTGCAGTCTTTCTGCCCCGCTTCCCAAAGTTCTGGGCTTATAGGCAGGAACCACCATACCTAACTCAGAAAATGGCTTCTGAAGACCTAAGTTACTTGGTACAACAGGGGGTATAGGAGGCATGTGGTGGGTGATGGAGTCAGGCTCAGTGATCTGAGCCCTGTGCCCTCTCTGAGGAGGGGGACACTTGCTCCTGAGATTTCAGGGTCTTACCAATAAGCCAGGGAGGGGTGCTCCTTTAGGGCTTGGGTGGGAAGGGCCGGCAGCTTCTTCAGGTCACTCCTCACCACCTCATTACTGAAAGAGAAAAATCAAGAAATACACACCTTCTGAGAAAACTGCACTGTTTGGTATAGTCTGACTTGGCTGACTTATCTGAGAGCCCCCACACCATTCCCTTTTAACAGCAAGGAGCAGGGGGAAGAGGTGGTTCCTTACTATTTATTTACCAGACATAGATGGAA
>NW_008449487.1:0-538 GCF_000622305.1 Nannospalax galili
GAGTGTCCAAGGGGAGGGGCCTGAGCTACGGTCAAATGTAGCTTGGAGATGACTGAAGACTGACCCTTCCCCAAAGGAAGCTCAGGCTTTTTCTGTCCAGTAGGGTCTTCAGAGGGAGTAACTGAGAATTGAGAGGTGGGGGTCCTCCTATCTGTAGCTCCCAGGAATATCTTTTCTTCTGGAATGCCAGTCAGAGCTGTGGTGGGACTCAGACACAAATGAGATTCCTCTAACTCCCCACCGTTGGTTGGCTGTCCTGAGGAGATGTAAGGGTTGAACCCACCATCGCCTCTGAAGAGAATTTCAGACAGAGCCCAAACACAACTTCCCCTTGAAGTGTTTCAGCAACCTTGAAACTGACAGGATCACCCTTCAATGAATAACATGTGTAAAAATGTCTACTTGGTAAAAGAAAACCCCCACATAATACAGCACAAAGTCAAAAAGTCATTTTATTCCAACCATTTGCTCAAGATTTTCAGGCTAGTAAATTGGAAATCAATATACACCTAGAGCTGTGAATACACCTGGACACCAA
>NW_008449488.1:0-539 GCF_000622305.1 Nannospalax galili
GTCATTGAGATGGCACTTTGAAAAGTGTTATGACATATTGGTGCATTGTGAGGGAACACTGAACATTGTACTGGCACATTGAGCACTGGGATGACACATTGGGTGATTGTGATGTCATACTGTGCATGGTGATGTCACATTGGAGCATTATAATGTCACATTGGGACATTGTGATGGCACATTGTGCATGGTTATGGCATACTGGAGGACTGTGATGACACATTGGAGCATTGTGATGGTACACTGAGCATTGTGGTGTCACAATGGAGCATTTTGAAAACACTGGAGCATTGTGACGGCACACTGGTGCATTCTGAGGGTACATTCAGCATTGTGGTGGTGTACTGAACATTGGGATGACAAATTGGGGCATTGTGATGGCACACTAAGCATTGTGATGGCAGAGGAGAGCATTGTGAAAGCACATTGAGCACTTTGATTTCACATTGAGCAGTGTGATTACACAAGGGGGCAATGTGATGACACATTGGTGCATTGTGATGTCACACTAAGCATTATGTTGGCTTAAGGGAGCATTG
>NW_008449489.1:0-538 GCF_000622305.1 Nannospalax galili
TCTGCAAAAGCAGTCAGTGCTCTTAACTGCTGAGCCATCTCTCCAACCCCTCAACTAGCTTTCTTATACAGCTTAGGCCCTCTTGCCCAGGCATGGTACCACCCACAGTGGGATGGGCGTTCCTGCATCAATTAGCAATCAAGAAAATACCTCACAACATGCCCACAGGCCAATCTGATGGAGGAAATTCCACAGTGATCTTCCTTCATCTCAAGTTTGTTGGGTAGCTTTGTGTTGTGTTGACAAAAATTAACCAGCCCAGCATTGTATCAGATTTTACTCTTATTAAAATAAGGGATAACCACTTAATGTTGGAAGATTTACTAAAAGAGAAAACTAGATGAAGCGATTTACTGAAAGATCAAATAGAAAGATTATTAATGTTCCCAAAATGTCCTGTTATATTTAGAAGAAGGTTATGGAACTACTTTTGCCAGTTGAGTAAAGCAGCATATTTAAAAATTTTTGAGTTTGAATGACCTCTCCTCAAACCTCACTGCTTCTGTACTGCTTATAAATGTGTGAAGCAAGCCTTCTT
>NW_008449490.1:0-539 GCF_000622305.1 Nannospalax galili
AGAGCTCATTACATGTTGTTGTTGGATATTTATTCTCTTCACTTCCTTCTGTCTCACGCTTTCCCCAATTCCTCCTCTATTGCTTTACAGTCCAAACAGAATCTCTTTGATCCTCTTATTTTAAATATTGGGCCTAAGCTTGTTGTTCACCAAATCACTCTTGCTTTGGGCTGTGGGGAGTAGGAGGAAATGACTCATGGTGGCTCTGCTGCTCAAGTACAGAAAGGAGGCCAGCAAGAGGCCCTGCCCCTCAGGAGGGCTCTGTTCTCTTCCTTCTTAGCCCCTGCCCCTCAGAAGAAAGACCAGAGAATAATCGCTCCCAATTCCCATTCTTATTTATACGAGGAAAATGGTGTGGTGTTTTACTCTTTCCTCCTTGAAGTTTGCTTGCGTCTTAGATTGGTTGAAGCATGTGACATTTCTCAGCCTCCATCATAAACAGCAGTGTGTTTATGTGCTAAGTAGCTTTAGTGGTCAACTTGACACACCTGGATTGAGGGAACCTCAGTTAGGGAATTGTCTCCATTGGACTGGCCTGT
>NW_008449491.1:0-539 GCF_000622305.1 Nannospalax galili
GACTGGCATTCGAATCCCAGCTGCCATGGCAGCCAATAACTGTCTATAACTCCAGTTCCAGGGGCTCTGACACCCTCTTCTGTCATCTGCAGACATTGCACAACACAGGTGCATTTACATACATGCAGGCAATACATGCATACATATAAAAATAAAAATATTTAAGACAGAGACCTTCCTTTCCTCTACCAAGTAAGGACATACCTAAAAGGCACCATCTGAATCAGACAGATATGAACAATAAGTACCTTTTGTTTATAAAGCAATTTATAGTATTTTTTATAGCAGCGGGAACTGACTAAGATATGGGAACTACCTTGTTCCTCTGTTTTCTGTAGAGGTGTGGTATCTGGTTGGTTAACTATGCTCCATTGCATGACCCCATACCTGTGAATATGACAACACTAATTGAACTCACTGGATTTTTAAAAATAATTTTTAAAAATAATAAGTGTATCCAGGGTGTGCAGTACTCACAGAGGACAGAGGAGGGCATCAGATCCCCTGGAACTGGAATTATGGATGGTTGTTAGCTGCCA
>NW_008449492.1:0-539 GCF_000622305.1 Nannospalax galili
GAGGGATTGGGGGGTAGCGGGTGAATGAAGAGGGTCTCAGGGTCCTACAACTACCAGCACTCCAATTAAAGCGCCTCGACAAGACAAACCTTCACTTCTGATCAGCAGGTTTCACTACTCAGAACAGGGCTGTGGAGAAGCAAGCACAGGGAACAGGTGATAACAAGCTCTTATGCTAACACTAAGGTAATCGTGTCTTTTTCCTCTATTGGTGGGGTCGAAACTCACAGGCTTTCTTGGGTCGCTAAGAATCCATACAAAAAAAGAGAAGGGGAATGGGTTGGCAGAAGGGAGGAGCTCAGTGCCCCCCCAGGAACCCCCTCCTCCCTACCATCAGTTCCTGGAATGCACCAGGCACGCATTTGTTCTGTTCTCTTCTTAGCCAAGTTTTATAAGGTGCATCCTAGTGCCAAGCAGAAGTTTATAATTTCTTGTCATAAATCTGTTGTTTTTCGACTACAGGAGGGTTATGATCACAGCTACTACTAAAGAGCCAGAATGCTCTGACTCCATTTTGGCTTAGCTTCTTTAGACAAGCC
>NW_008449493.1:0-538 GCF_000622305.1 Nannospalax galili
CTCTGCGAGAGCAGCCACTGCTCTTAACTGCTGAGCCATCTCTCCAGCCCCATGGCCATATTATATCTGTATTGCAGCATTTCAGTCACTCTTCCCCATCTTTGGTTCTTAAATTCTTTCTGCTCACTTTTCTGTGATGTTTCCTGGATCTTGGGGGGAAGGGATGATATAGATGTTTCCTTTAGGACTGAGCACTTATCAGTCACCTGTTGCCATCTATTTGATCAGATATCAGCCTCTGCAGTAATGTCACCTTTTGCAAAAAGCTTCTTTGCCCCAGGCTGAGAACCATACTAATTCCTGGGTATAAACATGAATATTGAGAAAGTTCATTTAGGAAAACAATGGTTGTATATTCTTCCCTTGGGCTGGCACTATCCCAGTCAGAGGCTTTTGACTAGATTGAGAATATGAGGTGTGTATTCCCTTCCATAAACCAGGTCTCAAATCCAATCAGAGTTTGGTTATCCCTCCATCTTTTCGCTGATGTGTCAGTGGATATATCTGGCCTCACAGTCAGTGTTGTAGCACACACGGT
>NW_008449494.1:0-539 GCF_000622305.1 Nannospalax galili
GGGACTATTCTAGACACCACTGATGGGAGGGACTATTCTAGACACCACTGATGGGAGAGACTATTCTAGACATCAGTGATGGGAGGGACTACTCTATACCACTGATGGGAGGGACCATTCTAGACACCAGTGATGGGAGGGACACAGACTGGGCATGACAGACACACAGTATTCTGGACAGTGGAGCAGGGCAGACACCACGATGGGCACCCTGTGGCCCACCCTCCCTAACTTCCTTCATAAGCCATCTGCAGCTTCCCATGCCACCACCATCATCTTTGGGTTTCCCTTTAACCCTCTTATTAGATGCTCTGTGGTGATGCTGCCCGGCTTGTCTTTGCTATACACTTCTGGAAGTGGGACATTTATTAACTCTGCAATATTTCAGTTCTCTAAAGAAACTAAAAGTAATTGAATCAGTACCCAAAATAGCCATATTTAAGTGGTAGATATTTAACACTCTGTCAGGCCAACACTTTATTACCATACTTATGACTGGAAACGGGATGTGAACTGTTGGCAATGTTTCCTGAAGTCAG
>NW_008449495.1:0-537 GCF_000622305.1 Nannospalax galili
AGAAGGAGAAACCAGTTACAGGGCAGAATAACAAACCAGTAACTATTAATAAACCACACACAACGGCTTTACTGAGGTTCATCCGTTTGAGGCGGAATCTGTCCGATCCTAAGTCTCTCATGCCTCTGTGCAGTCAAGCCCTCACTCCCTGATCCTGATCTTCTGTAACTATAGCTTAAACTGTGGTAGTCAAAAGTTCCACATGTGCAGGATCATGTAGCATGTACTTTTGTACCTACTTCTCTTCAGTTGGCATAATGACGTCTAGATTCTTCCATGTTGTGTGTGTGTGGGGGGGAGTTACTGTTCTGCACCAACAGGCCCCACTAACTGCCTGCACCACAGCTTGTCCATCCCTTCGCCTGTTCATGGACCTGTGGATTGTTTTCCAGGTTTTGGTTATAAACATTTAAGTTTTTATTTTATGTGTATACATGTATTGTCTGCATGTAGGTAAGTGCATCTGTGTTGTGCAATGCCCATGGGGCTCAGAAGAGGCTGTCAGATCCCCTGGGACTGGAGTTACAGACAGTTGTT
>NW_008449496.1:0-539 GCF_000622305.1 Nannospalax galili
TTTGGGTAGGGAAATCTCACTGGTTGGCCTGGAATTCAAGAGTTGTGCCTGCCCGTCTCCCAGCATGTGGGGCAATGGTCCTGTGGTACAGCAAGTCCACGCCCCAAAGTACAGTCATAACGAGGGACCACCATTTGTTTCAACTGAAGACATCAAAGCCTTCCTCATGTCCTTCAGACCTCAAGGCCATGAACTTGTGGGCAACTGTTCCAACATGGTGCTGCTGAAAACTCTTGTGAATGATGCTGATGAAGAGGTTGAAAGCTGGGGATTCATCCTTTCCCAGAACCCCGCTCACCTCTCCCCTAAGAGTCTAAGAGTTTTCTGCCTCCCAAATTAAAGGCATGTGCCACCACACCCGGCAAGAGTCCACATTTTTTAAAATATTTATTATTGAGGGCTGGAGAGATGGCTCAGCGGTTAAGAGCACTGACTGCTCTTGCTGAAGACCTGGGTTCAATTTCCAGCACCCATATGGCGGCTAGGAAGAACCATCCTTAACTCCAGTTCCAGGGAAATCTGAAGCCCTCTTCTGACCT
>NW_008449497.1:0-539 GCF_000622305.1 Nannospalax galili
TCTGATGGGGTATCTTCCATTCCCTTCCTTCCGACTCACTGCCATCTGTGGTGACCTGCTGTGGAAAATAAACAAAGCTTTGGCAGGGCGGGGCAGGGGTGGTGGGGGACATGGCAGCAGAAAGAATCATGGGAGGGCCCAAGAACCCTTCATTCTCCAGCTGAGGCAGATGTGGTTTTTTACTTTAAAAAACCTTCCTGGAGCAAACCATGTACATACTAATAAGAATAGACTTGTTTTTCTTTCTTTTTTTTTTTTAACTTGTTTTTTGGGAAATGTTCGTAATAAAACATCCTGTACTTGAATTATTAAAAACAGTGTTGAGTAAAGAATTCCCCAATTTAGTAAATAATTTTAAAGCAAGCCATTATTTTCTCCAAATTTGGACTTGACTTGCTGAAAGCCCTCCAAGAATTTTATTACCAGCAGGATCGCATAATGTAGTTGTGTAAGTAGTAATACATCTGACACTGTGGGAGAGATTGAATTCCACTTAGGGCAAGAACGAACACAGTGTTTGTTATTCTTTTTAGATGGTG
>NW_008449498.1:0-538 GCF_000622305.1 Nannospalax galili
CTTTCTTTCTTTCTTTCTTTCTTTCTTTCTTTCTTTCTTTCTTTTTTGTTATGAATATTACCATAAATTTCTTTTTTTCTGTTTTTGAGAGTTTCATACATGAGTACTTTATGTCTCCCAGTCCCCCTCTGACTCCTCCCATGCCTCCCTTCACAATTCCTTTTTCTCGTCTTTAATTATTATGCTTACATATACATACATTTATAAATATACATGCACATATATGAAATGCACTGAATCCATTTAGTGGTGCTCATATACACCTGTGTTTAGGGCTAATCACTTGAGATTACTTTTCAGGGAGCTAATCCCTAGCGAAAACGGATTCTCCCTTCCTCCGCATCCATCCATGCATTGTCTGTAGCTCTTCATCTTGAGGTGGAACCCCCGTGAAATTTCCCTCATCCACCTCAGCATGTCAGCTGTTTTTGTCATTATGCAGATCTTGTTAGACTATCATACTGTGGAGATATCATTGGTGTGACTTCCCTGTCATATCTAGAATGAATTAACTAGCGGCAGGTATCTTATCCCTCTG
>NW_008449499.1:0-539 GCF_000622305.1 Nannospalax galili
TTTTGTTGTAGTCTGGCACGTGGAACAGCTAAATGGTGGCTTGCTGAAAGATGAAGTTACACTAGCTAGGAGTTGGAAGACTAGTCTAATGACCGGAAATGACTTAAATTTGTATCTTTTTAAATTATGTGTGTGTGTGTGTGATGTGTGCATGCATGTAAATGTGAGTGGGGTCAGAGGACAACATTGGCTGTTGTATGTCCCCATCCACCTTGTTTGAGACAGGGTCCCTTGTTCACTGCTAGCTTGTTCAGTGCCAGGCTAGCTGGCTCACAAGCTTCCGGGAAATCTCCTGCCTCTGCCTCCCATAGGAACATAGGAGCACTGGGATGACTGACATGTGCTACCATGTCCAACTTACATGGATTCAATGAAATTTGTACCTGTTTGCATACTCTGGAGATTGCTTTTCTCAGTAAAGTGGTGACATGGAAGATCATTCTGGAAGGAATGATTAAAACATTAGTGTATACCTCAGCAAAGAAATGTTATACATATCTCTTTAATCAATAAGTATTTAATTTTATTTATTTATTTAT
>NW_008449500.1:0-539 GCF_000622305.1 Nannospalax galili
TGAGAAATCCAAAGTCCATGGGACCCTGTTGGGGATGGGGGAGGCTGCTGCGGTTTTGAAACCCTAATATTCCCATCTTTGTTCTGTGTGTCCCTTCATTTCACAGACACACCATCCTCTCTCCCATCACTTCCTGGTGAAATGATAGCCAGTGTTTAAGATCTTATACTCAGGTTTTGCCTCTTGTAGGAATCAGAACTCAATTTCCCTACCCTGTTACCAAGGCATAATTAATATCTCCATCCTGGTGCCCTTTGTAGCTTTGTGACAGCGCTGGGCACATTGTGCTCCTCTTGGGCTTCCTGAGCTTATCTATCCCCCCCGTTTGTCCCCAGCTTTTTTTACAGAGAGAGTATGGCCTATGGACAGCATAAGTAACAGCAATGGTGTAAGTATCTCAATGTCATCAACCATCGGCAGTAGTATAGGGTCTGGCACTTCTGGTAAAGAACATTTATTATTTCTATTTTATGTGTACGAGTGTATAACCTGCATGTATGTAAGTGCACCCATATCATGCAATGCCTGTGGAGGTCAGA
>NW_008449501.1:0-539 GCF_000622305.1 Nannospalax galili
TAGAGCCTCAATGCTGCTTCTGCCCCACTTTCTCCTATGTCAAAGGGGCCCGAGGCTCTCCATTTGCCCCATTTCCCTTCACATCTGTGCGTCCCTAAGTCTGTGTGCGAACAACCTAAGGCTCCTTTTTTTCCCTGCTTGGGAATTCCCCAAACCTGTGGTTATATGGTAAAGCCAAGTCATCTCCCCTTCCTTCAGAAATTGTATTTGAAATAAAGTTCTTTTAAAAAAATTATTCATTATTTTGCATATGTATGATGTGTGCTCATGAGTATAGAAGCACGTGATTTTGAGTATGTATGACGTGTGCTCCATGAGTGCAGGAGCATGTGACAGAGGGTTCAATCAGCTCCCTCCTTTCACCTTTACAAGGGTTTGGGGGCTGAACTCAGTGTGCAGCAAGGACTTTACGCACTGACTTAAGAGTTAAAGTTCTTGGGGCTGGAGAGATGGCTCAGTGCTTAGGAGAACTGGTTGTTCTTGCACATGACCCAGGTTCAAATCCCAGCACCCACATGGTAGCTAACAACCATCCATAA
>NW_008449502.1:0-534 GCF_000622305.1 Nannospalax galili
AGAGAGAGAGAGAGAGAGAGAGAGAGAGAGAGAGAGAGAGAGAGGCTTAGACACGGTCCAGCCAGGCTTTCCACAGCATCTGTGTGGAGAATTCTTTCCCCTTGCTTTAAAATACAGGAGACCGGGAACATGAATTTATTTATTTTCATTTATGTGCATGTATGCCACATTTGTATAGGTGTCCCCAGAGGCCACAAGAGACTGTCTGCTCCCCTAGAACTAGAGTTAAAGGTGGTTGTGAGCTGCCCTATGTGGATCGTAGGAACAGAATTCAGGACCTCTACGAAAGCAGGGTAAGTTCTTAACGGTCGAGCCATCTGTCCAGTCTCAGAATCTCCATTTACAAATTATCATTAACTCCAACAGCTTAACTTAGTGGCCAAGTTGCTGTGAAAGTTCTGTAAAGCTCATGATATGTTTGAGTACTCAGTCTCTCCCAGACCGGCAACACAAGGTACACAGCTCGGCCACTGCACGTGTAGGGCTACTCTGGGAAGGAAGAGGACAGGGCTAAATAGAGCTCAGGATGAGGAA
>NW_008449503.1:0-539 GCF_000622305.1 Nannospalax galili
GAGGCTGAGAGAGGAGAATTGCCATGAATTTGAGGACTGTTCTGGGCTACATAGTGACTATCATGCCAACTCTAGCCATATAGTAATATCATGGCTCAACATAAAATAAAATCAAATAAAACTACATCAAGGGTCTGGAGAGATGGCTCAGCAGTTAAGCACACTGGCTGCTCTTACAGAGCACCTGGATTTGATTCCCAGAACCAACATGGCAGCTAAGAGCCATCCATAACTCCAGTTCTAGGGGTTCTGACACCCTCTTCTGACTTCCATGGGCCTTGTACAACACAGGTGCACTTAACATTCATGCAGGCAATACACTCAAACACATAAAATAAAAATTATAAATAAAGTATTTTTAAAGTAAATCAAAATTTCAAAAAAAATTTAAGGAAAGCACGGCAACCATGGTTGCTGGGAGGGACAGAGATGGTCTCTTTCAAGGATGGGACTCTTGGTAGGCTATCTGGGCTTCAGTGATTGGACCCACACTGAAGGACATTTGGAGACACAAATTAGACTCTATAAGCCTTATTATA
>NW_008449504.1:0-539 GCF_000622305.1 Nannospalax galili
GATCACATCAAACTATTAGCCATCGTGAGTCTGATCTGACTTTTTATTTCTCGTCCTCTTAGCTGACATAACATTTGCACGCAACATAAAATAGTATACTTAAAATCCTTAAAATTACATTAATCCAGAATAGTGCTTAGGAACAGGAGTAAGCATAACAGATTAAGGAAACAAACATTAGGAGAAAAGAACAAGATTGGTTATGTCCCACTTATGAACTATTTCATTTATATCTGGAGTGTTAAAACAAATCTGTCATCTCTTAGGTTTTGGTTTTTCTTTTGTCAGATTTCATAGCTATAACCTCATGTGGAGTGGCTAGCTCTCACTGTACTAAAGATTGATCTTCAACATTTAAATTATCATAGCTTTTATTTGTGGATACTCACTTGATTTGTTTTACTACACTGGTATCATATCAGATTTAGTTTAGAAAAGTAAATGAAAAACATAGGAGAAATTACATAAAAAAGTATTCTTTAAATTTTCTTAGCAAGAATGTCTTCATTTATTCCCAAATATTAATAACATTGATAGAA
>NW_008449505.1:0-535 GCF_000622305.1 Nannospalax galili
TGTGTGTGTGTGTGTGTGTGTGTGTGTGTGTGTGTGTGTGTTCATGTGCACCACGTGTCAAGTGCTTGCACAGGCCAGAAGGTATTGGCGCCTCAGGAACTGGAATTACAGATGACTATGAGCCATCATGTGGATGCTGGGAACCAAATCCCGGTCTTCTACAGGAACATCAAGGGCTCTTAACCAATGAACTATCTCTCTGACAGCCCTTGGATGCAGAAGGAGGTTGATTGATGTAAGTTCAAAGCCAGCCTGGGTTACATAGAGAAACAATGTACTTAATAAAGAAAAGAAAAGGGACTGGAAAGACAGCTCAGTGGGTAAGAGCTCTTGCTGTGCAAGCCTAAGGATGTGAGTTCACATCCCAACACCCAAATAAAAAGCAAGGGGGAATTGTGAGCACTCCAGTGACCCTGTACTGTGTGGGCTGGAGACAGTAGGATCACAGGGGCTTGCTGGCTGGCAGACTAGCTCCAGTTAGCATGAGAGAGCCTGTCTCAAAGGAATAAAGCAAAGTGTGATAGATCAGGACACC
>NW_008449506.1:0-539 GCF_000622305.1 Nannospalax galili
CACCTGTGTCATGCAATGCCCCTGGAAGTCAGAAGAGGAGGTCGGATCACCTGGAACTGGATTTACGATGGGTTTTAGCCACCATGTGGGTGCTAGGAATTGAACCCGGGTCCTCTACAAGAGCAACCAGTGCTGTTAACCACTGAACCATCTCTCCAGCCTCTAACTTCATTATTTCAGAGCTGAGATTTTAGGAAGGCTGCTGCTGAAGTGGGTAGTGATTCCTCTGATGGACCTGGAAAAAATAAATGGGAAATTTCCTGGGAAGAATCCATTCTTTTAGAAGCCATGGAGAACATTTGTGATCATGGAGGAGGTTGAAACAGCAACACAAACCAGTTTGAAAAATGCCGATTCCAACCCTCACTGTGGAGGAAGTAGACACTAGCAACTTGGAGCTGGAGGTGGGCTCAAAGTGGCTTCTGAGGGCTGGGGTTCTGTGGCAAGGTTTCAGCAGAGTAGGGCTGCCTCTCACAGAGGAGCAAAGAGTCACCTCCCTGGGAAGGTGCCGGGGACACTGCTGAATGACAACACAGGGC
>NW_008449507.1:0-539 GCF_000622305.1 Nannospalax galili
CATTGCAATTCTCCATCATTTTATCACAATGGACCAGTGTCCCATCACTGGTGTCTGATCATAGTGTGTCTTTGTTACATCTTGATACAATGTTTAATCACAATGATCCACTATCACCATAATACTCTACTGTCTTCCCAGTGCTCCACTGACTCATCACAATTGTTAAAACTTCCATTAAAGTGCTCCACTTTCTCATCACAATGCTCCATTGTTGCGTCAAGTGGCCCACTGTCCTATGACCATCCTTGACTGGTACTACACAATGGTTCTATGTTCTATCTCAGTACTCCCATATCTCACCATAAAGCTCCATTGTTGCATCTCAGTGGTTCACTGTCCCATCACAATGTTCCTATCTGATTGCATTGCTTCTTTGTTGCAGTACAATGGTCCATTGTCCTATCACAATGTCCAAGTGGCTCATCAAAATGGCCCATTTTTTCATTGCATTGCTCCATTTATCACGACAGTGCTCCACTGTTTTATCATAATGGTCCATTGTCCCATCAACATGGCTCAGTATCTCATAGAGTGTT
>NW_008449508.1:0-539 GCF_000622305.1 Nannospalax galili
CTGACGACCTGAGTTCAATCCCTGGAACATAATGGAAGGAGAGAACCAACTAATGCAAATTATCCTCTGGTCTCTGTGTATACACATCCTGCACACACAAAAAATATATTCTGTCTCTGTCTCTGTCTCTGTCTCTCTCTCTCTGATTAGATTAGGTATGTGAGAATTCCTCCTTCATCAGTGGGTTTAGAGACATTATGAAAGAGGATTTACACAACATCTGGGTTCTCTTGCCCTTTTCCCTTCTGCTATATGAAGTCACAATGGAGTCACACACTGGAGGATGCAGTTCTGATCGGACAACTGAATCTGCTGTAGTCTTGATCTTGGACTTCCCAGTTTCTAGAACAATGAGAAAATAAGCTTTTGTTCTTTGTAAATTACCTAATAAAATGTGATGCCAGCAAAAATGAACAAAGAGAGTAACCATTACCATAATTTTAGAATATTTCCATTACTTCAAAAGGAAGCAACTGCTAGGGATGGGATGTGGTTTGACTCCCAAGCATTCATGTGTCTGAGAGTTTGTCTCCAGTGTG
>NW_008449509.1:0-539 GCF_000622305.1 Nannospalax galili
CTTCATCTACAGATACTTAGATTTTTTAAAAATTAAAAAAAATTTGTGTGTTTAATGCATATGTGTGAGAGTGTGGGCACATGTGGAGGTCAGAGGACGCCTTTGAGTGTTGGTCCCTACCTTCTGCCTTGTTTGAGTCGGTGTTATTTTTGCTGTTTGCAGCTACATATGATAGGCTACTGGTCCTTGAACTTCTAGGAATTCTCCTGTCTCTGCCCCCCACCTTGCCACAGCAGTACTGGAATTACAGATGCATGTCTGGCTTCACATGAACTTATGTATTCACGCTTGCTCAGCAGGAACTTTGCTTACCGGGACGTCTGTCTAGCCCTGTAGATACATTTAAATGTCAAGTAATCTAAATCAAAGTCATTCAATAATATAATCTATCTTTATTTTTTGAAACAGTATTAGAATAATAATGATGTTTGGGGTCATGACTGTAGGCCACCCAATAGCATAAGTGCATATGTTCTTGAATCTCTTGATTTTTATTTGTTTCTGTTAAAAGGGAGACACATTTCATTGATTTTTTTTTT
>NW_008449510.1:0-539 GCF_000622305.1 Nannospalax galili
AAAATGTGTATGTCTTGTTACTGAGCTAGCTGCCCAGGGAATTTGCAGTATTCTCTCAAACTGCCTGTAGTCTATTTTTAGGTATGGGTGAGAGCAGCTGTTCTTGGAATAGAAAAGCCTTGCTGCATCGAGACACCATGCTGGCAGCTGCAGCAGTTTACAGAGGTAAGTTAAGCTCTGCTGCTCTTCTGCCTGTACCTCACTGAGAGATTTGGGCTTTGTCATGTTAATTCCTGTAACTTTGCCAGTGCTGTTGGCTTTCCTGTGTTGGTACTGTCAGACTTCATGTTCTTCCTCTCATAATATAGAGCCCATGTCTCGAGCTTTTTCCTTACTGTCAGCTTTTCTGTGTTCAAGATTTCTCATGTGAGGCATTCTCAAAATCCTTGTTATCCTGGTCCCTGTTTCTCTTTGAAGGAGGTTGTTTTTATTGAGCAAATATTTTTCCCCTGCCTGCTTTTTCTCCCCAGAATTTAACCGTATGCGTTTTTTTAGAAATGTACAGAAATGAGGATGGTTCAGTACCTGCCACATACCAA
>NW_008449511.1:0-539 GCF_000622305.1 Nannospalax galili
GGGCCATGGCATACCAGGTAGAGCCTACATGGAAAATCATGATCTACTTCTTCCCAACAGCAACAACTTTGGCCTGCCTGGTTACTGTCCTAAGGGACACCCAGTCAGTCCTCTTCACAATCTTCCTATCATGACCTCATCACCCTGCATATATTTCTGCCTACTCAGCATCCTCGGGCCTCACTGGGTGCCCCCACCTCCAACCTGCACCTTGGTACTTAGAATTCACACAGATCTCTTTGCCGTGACTCCTTCCGACTTGCAAGCTTTTCCATCTGGCCTACACACCAACTATTGATTACATCTCTGGCCTCTGTCAGAGACATCCTACCCTGCTTTTATGCTCTCCTTCCTCATTGCATGAGCCTCACAGACATCTGTCAACTGAGCACCAGTTTTGTCCTACATCCATCACTAAAAAACTTTGTCTTTCTCCAACATGGCAGGGAAAGTCATCACTGAGTATGTGGAGAATGATAGCTGTGGCCAGGGACTGGGCTTTTGGAAAAGACAAAGCATGCCAGATGAGTTAAATAAAA
>NW_008449512.1:0-536 GCF_000622305.1 Nannospalax galili
TCTAGTTTACTCCAAATGATCCATGCAACCATCCATTGTCTATCCCTACTGCTCTGTTCACTGTTCAGTGGAGTTCCAGTCCTAGGTCAGTATTGTTGCTACACTTGCAACAGCCTGGGATTAGAATAAGTAGATTTAGGGGCATGAAACCCAGATACAGAGATCCTCAATGATGCGCCACCAACTGCATGGCCCTGTTTTTCCCTGGGCATCTAATCCAGGAGGACAGATGATTGTGTAGGCACACACACCTAGCTTTCAGGCTAGGCAGACACAAAGAAACACCCAGTCTTCTAAAATGGGATGTGGTTTCATGGAATCAGGGAAAAAGACTCTGCCAGCTGGAGCATATTCCCAGAGAAGTGCCTTCGGGATGAATCTTAATAAAGAAGACATAGGACCCTAGAAGGCTGAGCAGTGACAGAACTTAAGAGAATGTGCAATTCTGAGAGATTCTAGAAGCAAGCAGAAATTTCACAAGGCACAGAGCTTCTAACCTAGCTCTCTCTCTCTCTCTCTCTCTCTCTCTCTCTCTC
>NW_008449513.1:0-539 GCF_000622305.1 Nannospalax galili
CAGTGTTCTTAACCGCTGAGCCATCTCTCCAGTTCATTTCTGATTTTCAATTCCGATTATAGCCTGTAAACTCCTACCCTGGTTACTGCATCACTCCAGGTGACTCTCCATCTTTTGGTTCTCAAAATTTGCCCACAGACCTTTGACCCTGACTGAATTTTGCATGATTTTTCTTTTTAATTATAAAATTAAAAATATACACATGAAAAATAAAATAGTGTGGATAAATATAGAACAAGCCAAGAAATGGCTCATTGGTCCAGAGATACCTCAGTCTTTCTCCCTCCTTCCAAAATTGATCTGTAATGACTGCTGTTTTCTCTTTCTGTAGGCTGTTTGCACTCCACGAATGCCTCCCTATAGATTGGATTTACCTGTTTTGATTCTCATATAAACAGAATCTTACTGAAGATAGCATTTTGTGTATCTTATGTGTTTTGCTCAGTTTCCTGTGACTGTGAAGGTTGCCGTGTGGTTTTCTACTCTGGGAATTTGCAACAACTGATATGTTCATTCCGAACAGTAGATACAAGCTTGGT
>NW_008449514.1:0-539 GCF_000622305.1 Nannospalax galili
CTCTGGCTTCCTCCCATACCATGGTTTGAGAACTCTTAGCAGGACAGTCCTGGGGGTCAGGCATGTCCAACTTCTCAGCAAAAGCAAACTCTGTTCAAATCCATTCTGTGACTTGACTTGGCCTGGCTTGGATAATAGAGGAAGGAGCTCAGCTATAGCCTACGGACCAGGCACCCTTCCTGGGTCCTCAGCAGCGTAGATTAAGTTGGGGGTTTGCTCTGCATGTATTCTGCTCTATAGATGCTCTGGAATATCTGGCACCAGGAAATCTAGCAATGATCCACAGAGTCATCTGCTAGCCACATGATCAGAAACTGGCAACCAGGATGGAAGGCCAGATGCTGAGAGGGCTCTGCTTTATGAGAAAGTCTGACATGTGGAGGACATAGAGATGGTTTGTGTGTCAGTTGAATTCACTAAACCAGGGGCAGAGAGTGTCTGAGAGCAGGGCCAGCTGAAAATGATGTGACAGAGAATATATACATCAGATAGTTTTTAACAATTAGTCACACGAATATGGCAAAATTAGTCTAAAAAAA
>NW_008449515.1:0-539 GCF_000622305.1 Nannospalax galili
TTGTTACTGGTCTTCATCCTTTCAACTTAGTTATTCAATAGGCATTTTGAACACCTTTATGTCTTAGGCCTTTCTATGCTTAAGAACAAAGCTGACTGAGATGGGAGTCTCGGTTTGGTGGGGAGACATACAGATGACTAAAATACAAACTTGTCATGTGTTACAAAACATGTGCTTATAATGTCATAGGAAACAGAAGTCTACAGCTGAAAGTGGGTAAGAAAAGGTTAAGAGCAGGTAACACAGTTAAAAGCTAGAAGGCTGGGGAAGAATTTGCCAAATGGGTTAGGTGGGTGTGATGGTAATCTTGGTTGTCAACTTACATACTTGGGAAGAGAGAACCTTAACTGAAGGATTGACTCCATTAGATTAGCCCGAGGTCATGTCTCGGAGGGCCCAGCCCAGTGTGGGCAGTGCCACCACTAGACAAGTGGACCCGGGTTATACAAGAAAGATAGCTGAGCAATCCAGGGGAAGTAAGACAGTAAGTGGTATTCTTCTCTGATCTCTTCTTCAGTTCCTGCCTCCAGGTTCTTGCC
>NW_008449516.1:0-539 GCF_000622305.1 Nannospalax galili
GTGGGATCTCCAAGATGTAACTGCCTTTGAGTCACTCACATTCCTGAAAATTCCAATAAACTCACTGGTTCACCAAGACAGGCTTGGGTGGAATCATTTCTTTGGTCTGTCACTGGTGCCCCATCTAGAATACGTTTGCCCATGTTGCCCCAAGAAAAGGCGCACAACAATAATAATTTAAAAAACAGGAAAAGTTAAGTACCTTTGTTTATCAAAAGAATCAGGAATGAGAAGGAGGCATTTTCAGTACATGCCAGTGCCAAAGGGCTCCTACCTGAGCATACAAACAGCTCCTCATGAAGTTACCTAGTGCATGGAACATGTGTTACCTCGCAACTTCTCAGTGCTGAGTACCTCTGGCCTGTGTGTCTCATGGGATGACACTGGGACATTTGTGGGCTGTGCTCAATCCAAAGCCTTGCTCTGTGTCCTCATCTCCCCCATGTGGCTACAGGGGCCAGGAGCTCATCGGCTGCTGGCTGGAAACATCAGTTCCTTGCCACGTATGTTTCTCCTCCGGGCAGCTCAGAACATGGCAG
>NW_008449517.1:0-539 GCF_000622305.1 Nannospalax galili
CACTCATGGGAGGATTGCATGATGCACCAAAAACCACTTTCCTCATGGCTGGGATATAAAAGAGAAAAAGGCAGAGGCTATGGTCCCACATCCCCTTTAAGGGAATGCCACCAGTGACCAAACACCATCTCACCAGCCCCCTCCTCCTAAAGGTTCTCATATCTCCTGGAAGTGCCATGGGCTGGGACCAAGCCTTTAACACATAGGCATTTTTATTAAAAAAAAGATTTATTTTTATTTTGAATTAAATATATATGTGTGTCTGTGTATGTTTGTATGTGAGTGCAGGTGCCAGTGGAAGCCAGAAGAGGGTGTTGGATTACCTGAGGCTGGTACAGGCAGTTGTGAACTTCCTGATACGTGTGCTGGGAATCTAACTTGGGTCCTTTGCAAGAGCAACCAGTGCTCTTAACTGATGCATCATCTGTGTAGTTCACACATAGGCCTTTGGAGGATACTTGAGGCCCAAACTATAGCAGCCTCTCTGTACAAATATTTCTTTTTTTTCTGTAGATAAATTCTATAAAATAAGGTAGAAA
>NW_008449518.1:0-539 GCF_000622305.1 Nannospalax galili
TTAAAGAAGATCTGCAATCAATGTTTCCTAAATTATTCAAAAACATACAGAGAGTGAGAGAACTCCCAAACTCCTTTTAGAAAGTCTATATAAACCTAATTCCTAATAACAAAACCAGGTAATATCCAGAATATATAAAAACTCAAAAACAAAGAATAAAATAAACAAATGACTTAATTTAAAAATGTTCTGTGGATATGAACAGATTTCTTCTCAAAAGAAGAAATGAAATCACTAGGAAGCACCTTAAAAAGTGCTCAACATCTTTAGTAATGAAGGAAATGCAAATCTAAACTATTTTAAGATTTAATCTTACTCCAGTCAGAATGATTGAAATCAAGAGAAAAATATGACCCCAAAGGCTCTTTAGGATGTAGTGAATGGGTAACCCTCATGCACTGCTGGTGGGATGCAAACTTGTGAAACTATGGGCGGGGTTCCTGTCTCTGCGTTGCTGAGGTTCTCCTTGTGGATGCTGGCGACTCAGCGGGTCGCTGCACTTCCAGGCGAGTTCCGTTCCAAGCTACCGGGCACTCCCT
>NW_008449519.1:0-539 GCF_000622305.1 Nannospalax galili
AAAAATATTCGACTTCATTAGCCACTAGGGAAATGTAAATTAAAACTTCTAGAAATGTTGGTCACAATGGTTACCATCAAGAAATCAAATGGCAACAAATGCTGAGAAGAATGTGGAGGCAAAGAAGAAAACTTATTCTCTGTTGGTGAGAATGGAAACTAGTGCAGGTGCTGTGGGAAATCAGAAAGATATTCTTCAGAAAGCTAAAAGTAGAACCAAGATATGACCCAGCTCCTCCACTCCTGAGCATATACCTGAAGAATTATATATCCTATGCAGAAATAATTGCTCATCCTTGTGCATTGCTGCTCTAGTCACAATATCTAGGAAATGGAATCAGCCTTCTTGTCTATCAGGGATGAATTCAAAGACACATGGAGTTGTGGAGAATAAGAAAAAATTAGTTCTCAGCCCTACACAAGACATTTATACTCTCTCTTCTAAGGCTTAGGAAGAGGATAGAGAAAGAATACAAGAGCTGGAAGACAGGAAGAAGGGATGTAAAACACTCTCTTCTGGGCAAGAGACACAGTCATTAC
>NW_008449520.1:0-539 GCF_000622305.1 Nannospalax galili
TACAATGGAATATGCATCTGAGAACACAGTGCACACAACACCCTACTTATAAGGTTCCTAGGGAAACACAGCTCAGCAGAACGAAAGACCAGCAGAGAAAATGGCAATTTCTGGCCTCTCTACCCACACATGAAAAGGCAATGTATCTCATTTCCTTCTATCTCATATATGCATCTCTTTTGACTTGGAAACAAAAAATACAAGAGAAAATATCTTATCATATTTTGATCAGACTTTAGAATTTCAAATAAAATCAGACTGGAGAGATAAAGTGTGTAACTAACCAATAAAGTACATGAAGGTGTGCTGGACTTCAGTACCGATCAAGGAAGTGCACAGTAACCCCACCCTGAGGGACACTTCTCACCTACTAAAATGGATCAAAACCTCAAAACACAGTAAGTGCTGGCAAGATGGGGGAGAAGAAAGAATTCTGTACTCTGTGGGCGGGAATGTAAAACCGTGTACCATCTGAAAAACAGATGGAGGTCCTCAAAGATGTGAAAAAGTAGTAATGATCATAGATCTTATGATCTCCA
>NW_008449521.1:0-539 GCF_000622305.1 Nannospalax galili
TACCCACCAGCACTTGACAGTAAGACCCTATGGCTGAAGACACTATATACACAAGTTGTAGAACAAACAAGGAAAAAACAAGCTGTCACTGACTTCAAAGCTTCCTCTCTACTGACTAGCTTTAATAGTGCTGCAGGTGCTATGTATGCTACCAGAAGAGAGAGGTGATCATCAACTTTACCTACTGTGACTCCTGTGTGCTACAACAACTTGCCTAGCAAGATATGCCCAGTGGATACAATGGTGCCACAAGTGGAGTAACCAACCACTTTCTTCTTGGATTTGAGGTCCCGTTCACAAAATAAAGTTCACATCTGACACTGACATCAGGTGTAGGAACTTGTGGCTATCCAGATTACTGGACATTGGAGTGAGCATAGTAATTATTCTGCTAAATAAACATAGTATTAAACCAACTCCTAATGACATGTTATACTCATAAATTAATGAATCTTTCAGTTCTCATCAGTGAAGCTTCCTCATGTAGCAGATGGTGATTAACACAGAGCCCCACAACTGGCCAATGTGCAGAGAACAAG
>NW_008449522.1:0-539 GCF_000622305.1 Nannospalax galili
GACTGGCTATGTGGAGCGCCCAGTCACTGCATCACCACTGCCCTCTGAAGCAGGCAGCTGCCACCCTCTGCCCTGAGAGAGCAAGGAAGAATTAGCCAGATGTGAGCCTGGATCATCTCAGCGCAGGCTGCCAGAGCCCGAGCTTTTCTTCTGTTAGTCCTGTCAGCCCAAGCCTTACAAGGAGTGTGTCTCATCCCAGGGGTGCTCAGGGATGGAGTGGGGCTGGTGGGAGGGAGGAGGAACAGGGGTTGACTAGGCAGACAGATAAGGAATTGAGGTCTTCTTCCACACGATTCTGAATACAGTGGTGAACTAATCTGTCTGCTGTAAAGATAAGTATACTAGCTGGGCATGGCGGCACATGCCTTTAATCCCAGCACTCTGGAGGCAGACATAGAGGCAGGTGGATCTCTGCGAGTTGGAGGCCAGTCTGGTCTACATACCAAGTTCCAGGCCAGCCAGGCCTACATAGTGAGACCTTTTCTCAAAATAAAAACAAACATAAACAATCCTAACACACACACACACACACACACACA
>NW_008449523.1:0-539 GCF_000622305.1 Nannospalax galili
TCTTCTCTTTTTAGGGACTACTGAATAGACTAAACCCCTGTACCTCTTGGTAAGAAGAAAACAAGTTGTTATACAACAACAATGTCAAGCCATAAAAGATATAAAAGTTAATTTAAAATCAACTATAGTCCATAACTCTCCAATAACCACTGTGCTGGATAGTTTCAGTTATCAAGTTGATACTGCTGGGTAGAGTTGTATCAGTCCAATCAAAGAATTGTCTAAATTGGACTATGCTCATGTCTCTGGGGCATTGTTTTGATTGTTGAGCGATAGGGAAAACCTAGCCCACTGTGGGCAGTGCCACCCCTGGTCCTGTATTATAAAAGAAAGCAGGCTGAGCATGGCCAGGGGAGCAAGCCAATAAGCAGCATTCCCCCATGGTCTGTGCTTCAGCTCCTGTATCTAGGTTCAAGCCCCGAGTTCCTACCTTGGCCTCCCTCAGTGATGAACTGTGACTCAGGAGATGTAAACCAAATAAACTTTTCTTCCCCAAGTTGGTTTTGGTCAGTGTTTTTATCACAGCAATAGAAGGTAAC
>NW_008449524.1:0-539 GCF_000622305.1 Nannospalax galili
TTCCCTCCCTCCCTCCTTCCTTTTGTTTTTTTAGACAGAGTCTCACTATGTAATGCAGGCTGCCTTAAACTCATGATCCTCCTGCCTCTACCTCCCATGCGCTGGGATGACAAGGCATGTAGCACATCTGGCCTCAGTGGGTCTTTCCATCTTCCTGTTTTCATAACAGCAGGTCAAGAGCCAAGAGGAGTTCAAGAATTATAAAGCACCTTTTTAAAATTGGTGCTAAAGCCATTCTTCCTGCTATTGAAAATAAGAGGCTGATTAAGGTAATAAGACATTAGGCATGATTTCCCAGCAACTGTCTTGGCACTATGAGCTGATTACTTACTCCTGCCCATGGAGGGACTCCGTCCTCAGGTGAGTGGACATGAAGAAAGATATGGGTGGGTTCCTATCAGCAGCTCCATGTGCCTGTTAGGCCAATGCGTAGCGGTGTTCTCCCCATAAAGAAATGCATTAAAACTCTCAGTGTTGCTTGGCTCTTTTCAAATGCCACAGGAAGGGAATTTTACAAGGCACTGGCAGAATCAGTGGTT
>NW_008449525.1:0-539 GCF_000622305.1 Nannospalax galili
GTCACGAGGGGAGGTGCGAGAAACGGCGAAAGCAGGGTCTCCGTGAGTCGTTTACGAAGAGATAGCCCTCTCCGGAGAGATGCAGGATTCAATGATCAGACACAGCTCTGATGCAACTCTGATGCAACTCCAGTGCAACTCCAGTGCAACTCCGATTTATAAACGGGAAAGCCAGAATACTTATACTGTGGTGGCAGTGGCAAAAGCCTTAATTGGTAGGTGCTTTTAGGATGCCTCATTTGCATGTGATGGTGGGCTCCTGCCAGGCTGTCAGACAGTGCCTGAAAATGACACAGGAAAACCTGGCAGTTTCAGAGCCAGAGGCCATGTTTTTGGAAGGGCATCTGTGGTGGCCACTTCAAAAGGTCAGTCAGGAAGAGAGTCAGAGACACTCTGCTGGGAAAAGGAGTCTCTGCATATGAAGCCGAGCCCCTTGGGCTATCCGAACATGGAGAGACTTCAACTTAACGCAGCAGGGATCCCCAACACTTTCCTACACCTATATCTTGTAGGTTTTTCCCAATGTTTTCTTCTAGGAG
>NW_008449526.1:0-539 GCF_000622305.1 Nannospalax galili
TTCTGACTTACACCTTAGCTTCTTAAACTCCAGCTCTATGCCTGGAGGGTCAGGATGTGTGGGGCAGAGCCAAATGAGCCTGCCCATCCCAGCCTAGGCCAATGCTCAGCGCAGCCCAGCCCAGGCCAGTTCACCTAACCAACAGTAGGCTACAGCAAACCCAGCAACATCAACTTGGTATTTTGATGACAAGTAATGGATAAAACCATATTCACATCCTTTTCCAAAGACCTTATCTCACTGGTTGTGATAAAAGAGCCATTCACATCAATGCTTTCCCTCTTCCATCCCTCTCCTCATACCTTTCACTCACCTTATTGGGCAGAGCTGCATCAATTTCCTCCTGAAGTTTCTTCTGGACATCAGGGTGAGTGGCCAGTAAATACACAGCAAATGAAACAGCACTGCTTGTGGTCTCATAGCCAGCAAAAATAAAGAAAACTGATTGAGCCACAATTTCCAGGTCAGATAGACCTAATGGAAAATGACAAACATTTTATTTTTAATTAGTTATTGTTTTCACTTATTTATTTATTTAT
>NW_008449527.1:0-539 GCF_000622305.1 Nannospalax galili
TAGGATCCCCTGGAACTGGAGTTATGGATGGTTGTTAGCTGCCATGTGGGTAACCTGAGTCCTCTACAAGAGCAACCAGTACTTTTAACTTCTGAGCAAGCTCTCTAGCTCCTAACTTTTTTTGGCGGAGGTGGGGGCGCACACAGGGTTTCATGTATCTAAGGCTGGCCTTGAACTTGCTAAGTGCCTAAGAGTGAGTTTGAACTTGTGATCCTCCTGCCTCCACCTCCTGCACCTGGTTTTATGCAAGCCTGAGGACTGAACCCAGGGCTGTGTGCATGATGTGCAAGCACTCTACCAGCGGAACTACGTCTCCAGTGCATTTTTTCTCTTTTCTTTTTGTTTAGGCAACTCAAATTTTTTTATTGCCGGTTGGTACTGCTGATCCTACAAAAGAAGCAATGTCTCCAGCAGCCCCTAAAACCCTGGAATCTAGTCAGTTATCAAAGAGACTCATGATTGAAAAACAGGTAAACTTAAGATATTATGTCATTATTTCTCAAAGTACATGCTAAAGAATGCTAGATATATATATATAT
>NW_008449528.1:0-539 GCF_000622305.1 Nannospalax galili
CGACATCTGACACATGGAAGCTAAAATGAGTCCCTGTTTCCTAAGTACTCTTTCAGAATTATGCATATGAGACAAATGAGGAATAAAGTAACCATAAGATCACGTCTACTCCCCACAGATATCAGATGATCAGCTGTGTCCCCCAAATTTTTCCCAAAACATCCTATTACAAAAATTGGGGAAAATAACAAGAGGTACAGGAAGACAGCAGTCCACAGCATCATGAGCTATCGTAGTGCATCCTCATATTCATCATGCATCAAGGTATTAAGTAAAAGTGTAGGAAGTCAAGCTTGAAGTGGATTATCTGAGTATTGACAAGGGATATGTTTTCCTGATGAGTCTTTCTAGGTTCCTTTCCTTAATAACCACTTAGGTGTTTAATTTCCTGTGACTCCAGAGGAAAAAAAATCCATGTTCCTTGTGCTCTTTTCCCCAAGGTATTCCTGGTAGATCACAGTGTAAAGCATTGACAGACACTAACTGCATCCACTTCAGGAAGGATAGCCAAAGATCACAGGCAGAGGACATAACATATT
>NW_008449529.1:0-539 GCF_000622305.1 Nannospalax galili
GGCATGGCTTTTTTCCTTCTCTCCTCCATTCTCCTCCTTTGATAGCTGCTGAGATTTGCAGCCTGCCTGCCCTGGGATGTCTGCTTTTAGACTCTAATAAAATTGTCCTTCAGTTTCTGTTTGGGTCTATTCTTATTTTATTAATGAGACTAAGAACCCCAAGAAAGGACCCCAGCTTCCTCTGTACCACTATCACAATGAAAGTGACTTTCTAAAATTATAAACCTCTATAATTATTTAAAACAATTCATGTGTATTTGTTGGATTAAAGATTAAATTTAGGCTGGGGGAGTATCATAACTCTTATGTCTTAGGGCTTCTTTGTAAATTTTGTTTTTCTAAAACAAGAATCCCAGAAGGTTTCAAATGCCTGGTCCTTCTGCCTCCCCTTCCCTAGTGTTCAGATTATAGGTATATGTCACCAAGCTCCACTAGGGTTTTTTTTTTTTTTTAAAGACTTGTTTTTAAATTATGTGTATGTGCATGTGTCTGTACACACACACACACACACACACACTCTAAATGTACTAAAATGAATA
>NW_008449530.1:0-539 GCF_000622305.1 Nannospalax galili
TGAGCTGGAACTGTGATTCACCTCCTGAGAGCTGGAGCAATGGTCCCATCCTTTGACCTTGAACTGTGGTCCCCTCCTGTTTGCTAGAGCTGGGATTCACCTTCTGTGAGCTGGAGCTGTGGTCCCCTCCCATAGGCTGAAGCTATGGTCCCCACCAGTGAGCTGGACCTCTGGTCCCCTCCTGTGAGCTAAAGCTGTGGTTCCTCTCCTGTGAGCTGGAGCTGTGGGCCCCATCTGTGAGCTGGTCCTTTTGTCCCCTCCTGTGAGCTGGAGTCGTGGTCCTCTCCTGTGAGCTGGAGCTGTGGTCCTCTCCTGTGAGCTGGAGCTGTGGTTCTTCCTATGAGCAGGAGCTGTGGTTCTCCTCCTGTGAGCCAGAGTTGTGGTCCTCTCTTGTGTGCTGGAGTCATGATCGTCTCCAGACAGCTGATCAAATACTCATATTAACTCACAGCAACGGTGACAGTAGGCACAAGTAGATGGATCCACGCTGAAGAACATTTGGGGATTCAAGTTTCACTCTACAGTCTTTATTATACAGA
>NW_008449531.1:0-539 GCF_000622305.1 Nannospalax galili
ATATATATATATGGAAAGTGAGAGAACATGAAGTTGGGTGGGGAGGGGGAGGGTCCTAGGAGAGTTGCAGGATGAAAATAGGGGTGGATATAAAATTCTCAAAGAATAAATACATTGTTTAATATTCATTGTTGATCAAGGTGAAAAAAGTCATCAATTTAAAGAAAAATGTAACATTTTCCTTGTTTTCTGATCATCTTGTGTAAATTAATTCAGCTGAAACCAGCTCTGTGTACAGGGAGCTTGGAAGCTGCTACACTATCTTTAAAAGGAATACGTGAATAGATATAAAGCCCACAGCTTTTTACAGGTTCATGAGAGGTCAAACTGATACCTCAACTGGAGGCACTGACAGGGAAAAGCTTGCTGAGTGTCCTGGGTGTAGAAACCACTATAAATCAGGGCTAAGGTAGGAAAGAGAACAGTAACTGATAAATTACTGATAGCTAAAACGATGGAGAACTAAAAACTTTAGGGGTACCACTTCCATAACTCCACACTTTTTGAGCTTTATGTAAGAAAAGTCACCAAATGTTTCT
>NW_008449532.1:0-537 GCF_000622305.1 Nannospalax galili
TGTGTGTGTGTGTGTGTGTGTGTGTGTGTGTGTGTGGTATGTATGTATATGCATATGCATACCCATACATGCACATATACATGGAGAGGGCTCCCTGCAGAGGAGAATGTCAGGTGTCCTCCTTTATCCCCCATGATTCCCTTGTCCCCACCCCTACCCCCATCCCCAGCACTGGGGTTATAGTTGCATGTGACCATGGCCAGCTTTTCACATGAGTGTCGGGTCCCCCTGTTTGCTGAGCAAGCTCTCTTGCCCACTGAGCTGTCTGCCATACTCCCAACGGGCTGAGAATTTTCATTTTATTTCATCAGATCCTTAATGTTTCTCCCTGTTGCCCATAAGGAAGAAAGTTACCTCTTTGTAGTGGCATTTAAGCTTTTTACATTCTGGATTTTATTCTCCTTGAAAGTCTTATCTTCTCTCCTTGGAATATGTAGTCCTTCCTTATGTCTGTCCTACAAACTTCCTGATCTCTCTAACATACTTCTATTCCTCCTTGAATACATTATCAACAAAATTTGATGACTCTACAATGCA
>NW_008449533.1:0-539 GCF_000622305.1 Nannospalax galili
CTTCAGTTTTGTCCTTCTCATCATTCATTGGATCAATGACACCAAGCCACTAATTATAGAGAGGAGTTGACGTCCAGCTTCCTTGGATATTTCAAAGAAAGTCCTTATATGCAAAAAATAGTATTATTCTTAATGAAAACTGATACTGAAAAAAATAACTGAGAAACTTTAATTGAAAACTTCCGTTCTGCCTCCATTCCCTCACAGATCCCCAAGCCGTTCCCTATACAGACCCCTGACTAGCAGTCTGCTTATTGGCACATCTAGGGGCAGAGCTTGGATTTTCTCAAGCAAAACTAAAAACCCAGGAGCAGAGTCTGGATGGTGCAATGAGTGAAGGGAAACCTCTTCTCAGTTTGAGTTTCCTATAGTGGGCATTCAAACAAACAAGGAAAAAATGAGGAAAGAGAATACATCCATCAAAGTACTATTGTGTTTTGAAGGAAAGAAACTATGTGTGTTCTCTGGAAGAAAAAAATGCTCCTAGTAAGTTCCTGCTTCATTTCTCTAAGCTTTGAAAAATTCATCTCTGAAACATA
>NW_008449534.1:0-539 GCF_000622305.1 Nannospalax galili
GTCTCTGAAAGCTTTTCTACAAGGACACTTTGTCACAAAGCACCACTCCTTCATGTTTTTGAGAATTGTTTTTATTTGTTTCATTAAAAGTGTACAATGCTACACTATTTGGCTTTCTTTCTGAATCCAGTGAGCATGCACAGCCCAAGTAAATTTTGCACAGGTCTTCTGTCCTCCTGCCTCTGAGTGCTCCTTCCTAATGAAAGTTCTTCTTATTATCCATCTTTCTAAAGTTGACTTCAAGTCAAACTGCCATTATGAAACTTCATACAGATTGGCATCGTAGGCTTTGCGGCATGAAACAGCTGGTTTCAAGGTCTGCAAACGTTCTCTTTCAACTCTGTACATCAAAATAGCAACAAAAGCAGCATCTTCAAACACTGCTCTAATCTGTATACTCCATTATTCCCCCTATAATAGAAAGGTTAGGAGGCAAATCTAAACACAGTTCAATGTTACATTAGCAAAGCTAGGAGACTCTTATGCTGACAGCTTCCCAGTGGCTCTGGGCAGGGCATCCTGTTGCCACCCACTTGCAG
>NW_008449535.1:0-539 GCF_000622305.1 Nannospalax galili
AGGTGTGGCCATGCTGGAGGAAGCATGTCGGTGGGGGTGGGCTTAGAGAGTTCTTAAGCCCTGCCTGATTTCCAGTTGCTCTCAGCTTCCTGTGGCTCCTTGAAGATGGAAGTACTTCTCTGGCCATCTCCTAGCAGCATATCACCCCACCATGATGGATTCTAATTCCTGTGGAACCTGGAGCTGTAGCTCAAAAAACTCTTCCTTTTATAGGTTCCCTTGGTCATGGCATTTTAACATAGCAACAGGAGAGTAGCTAATACACTCATCCATTAGGTTTGCACCCTCTGGCCTGTGAAAGGTATCTTGGAACCGAGGAGAGCAGGGAGTTGGTCTCAGATGTGTAAAGAAGATGCCAGGCACCCACTGGTTAGCCCCGGGTCTCTGTCCAAGCTTCCAGGCCTGCCTGCTCCCACAGCATCTGTCCCGGGCTCTTTTGAGGCTCATACTCATTCTCCTTTGTGAAACAGGTTGGGTTCATGGGAAGTGTGAGGCCCAGCTGGCTCACCAGTGGTAAAGGACACATTTACTTGAGTAGT
>NW_008449536.1:0-539 GCF_000622305.1 Nannospalax galili
CAGCTTGGTGAAGAACGTCATAAATCATCCTGACAGCTGTAGTGGCTGGTCCTGAGTTCTGCCAAACAGAGAGTTAGAAAGTTATGTAAAATTCACAAAATATTGCCTCATTTCTGCTGTTTGCATTAATAGTACCCAGATTTGCTAATGATATATATACCCAGGGAATGAGGAAGCAACGGAGGTCAAGGCTTTGTCGACAGGGATGCAGAATCATCTGGATGTTGACAGGGATGGGAAACTTACAAGAAGTACCACCATGATCCAAGAGCAGATTAGGGATCTAAATGATCAAAATAATCTCCACTTAGCAGTACTGGCATGATGCAGTCTAGAATATTTCCACTTTGTCACAACCCTTATAGTTCCCATATCAAATCTACATGGGATATTTTTCCCTTTGTTAGAAAAATGGAAATTCATTTCTATAGCTAAGAAATATGCTTCATTCTTTAGTGTTACTCCTTTCTCTGCTCACTAGACTATGTCATAGTTACTGATTTTTTATTTGTTTTTATTGAATTTTTGTGTATTTTATA
>NW_008449537.1:0-539 GCF_000622305.1 Nannospalax galili
TTTTTTTTTTGAAATTTGTAGAATTTCCCTATGTTTCATGCCTTTATAATCTGAATTTATAGTGCTTTTGAAAATAGAACACAGTCACGGGAAAGAATGCTTCCTTTCACTTTAACTAAAAATAAGAAATACTTTTTTTTAAGTGAAAATCTATCAAGGAGAGGGCTTACATTACTTTTTTTAAAAAATGCTGGGTATGGTGGTGCACGCCTTCAATCCTAGCCTTTGGGAGGCAGAAACAGGCTGATCTCTGCAAGACCGAGGTCCACACCTGGTCCGTAATCCCAGTGGGTTGTGACTAGGGAGACCCTGTCAAAAAAGAAAAAGGCTGTGTGGCAAATCACAGCCAAGGCAAAACCCTGGAACTACAATGCTATCTACATCTCTTATGGAGATGTATATAGGCAGCAGGCTTGGAGAAGAGTCTGGCGGTCCCCATTGTCCCCCACAGTTGCCAAGTGACCTGCAGTCCCATTCCTAGATATACACCTGAGAGAAGCGAAAACTCCACAGACTGGAACTTATAAATGTTACAGCAC
>NW_008449538.1:0-538 GCF_000622305.1 Nannospalax galili
TGCACTTTGAGTTTCACTTTTTAGACCATGCTGTTTTATTTTGCTGAGACACCTATTTTACTGAGGGGAAAATGGAAATGCAGTGCAGAGCCCAGTTGTGTGGTGGCTCTATAGGTGGCATGAATTTCCATTTTTGTTTTAAGCTATCCATTCCTCCCTGTCTTGCATCTGTTCTCTGTTGTACCCTTTGGTTTAACATTGTTTTCCTCCCCAATTTTCCTCTTCTCCTCATTGTAAACTCATGGCAGGGTCTGCTTGGTGAGCTCATTCTCTTACAACAGCAAATTCAAGAGCATGAAGAGGAAGCACGCAGAACCGCTGGCCAGTATAGCGCAAGCTATGCCCAACAGAAGCGCAAGGTGATGGATGGTTTAAGGGGGCTACTGATGTGTCACACTAATCAGCCATTTCTGCCAAGATCATGTCGCCTTAATTTATCAAGGACTCCAGTTATAAGCAAAAATTTTGAACAAAGTAAATATAAAAAAAATCTCTTGTGAGTTCAAGGCCAGCCTGGTCTACATAGTGAGTTCCAGGA
>NW_008449539.1:0-539 GCF_000622305.1 Nannospalax galili
CAAATTCAAGCAGAGCAAAGCACAGCACAAAATTGTGTAATGGACAGCAGGCCCCGATTTTAGTCAAAGATTTATTGACAGATGATTATTGCTGGGTGAGGAATAGCTGATCTTCTTAGAGGGAGGAACTCTAGATAGGCTGACTAGACCCCAATGAATGATTTTGCAATGATGGACTACTTGGGATACTAACTTGACACAAAAGACCTTAACATAAATTTCTGTATATTTATAATGTAACATTTGCCCCAAATGTAAAACTTCAGAATATTTTCCTTTTCAGTTAATGCTATGAATAAATTTAACACAAGTTACAATTTAACTCTTATATGAAAGCTGTTTTGTATGCCTTTAATATATGTAATCATCATGGGGCTGGAGAGATGGCTCAGTGGTTAAGAACATTGTTTATTCTTGCAGAAGATGCAGTTTCAAATCCCAGCACTGACACAGCTAACAACTGTCTGTAACTCTAGTCCCAGGGGATATGACAGCCTCTTCTGACCTCCACAGGCATTGCACGACATGGGTGCACTTAC
>NW_008449540.1:0-539 GCF_000622305.1 Nannospalax galili
AAACAATGTGTTTGCTTAATTTTTCTTGTTGATCTGCAGATGGCATAATACTCTATTCCGAGACAGACTCTCTCCCATGCCAGAAAAAAATCCTTATTGAGTATGAAGAAACACACAGTGGATGGAAAACATAGAACTTTTATGAACTATAACATTCATCACCTTATTGAAAGTCCTGGCTTCCTTAATATTATTTATTGGCTAAAAGAGAAGAGGCATTTACCCTGTGGATTTTTATTCTGAATATTCATTATATGATTTGGTCATTTGCCCAATATTATCAATTTAGAGACTCCAGAAACAAGATGGTTCTGTGTGGCCTCCATTCCTTGTAGAGGCAAATGGAGATCACTGGTGATGGCAGACTAGTGAGAGGCTGGAGTCCACTCTGCAGATATTTCTCTAGTTCTAATTCTGTGAGATTTCCTGGAGTGACATCAACAAACCACCCATTCACCCCAGATAATGAACTAGTGACAGAAGTAAAGAAACCGTTTCATCCCAGTGTCGTTTTGTAAAGCAATGGGTTTAACAGGGAT
>NW_008449541.1:0-538 GCF_000622305.1 Nannospalax galili
CAGAGAGGGCAGGTGATATGACGATCTGCACGTCAGATGGGGCAGGTGACACAACCATCTGCATGTCAGAGGGGACAGGTGACATGACGATGTGAACATCAGAGGGGGCACTTGACAGGACCATCTGCACGTCAGAGTGGCAGTGGATGAGACCATCTGCACGTCAGAGGGGGTAGGTCACACGATCATCTGCACGTCAGAGTTGCCAGGTGACAAGACGATCTTTACGGCAGAGGGTGCAGGAGACACGACCATCTGCACATCAGAAGGGGCAGGTGACATGACTATGTGTACGTCAGAGGGGCAGAGACACGACCATCTGCACGTCAGAGGGGGCAGGTAACACGACCTTCTGCATGTCAGTGGGGGCAGGAGAAACGACCTTCTGCACGTCAGAGGCTACAGGTGACACGACCATCGGCACGTCTGAGAGGTCAGATGACACGACGATGTGAACATCAGAGAGGGCAGGTGACAGGACCTTCTGCACATGAGAGGGGGTAGGTGACACGACCATCTTTATGGCAGAGAGGGCAGG
>NW_008449542.1:0-539 GCF_000622305.1 Nannospalax galili
TGCTCCTTACCATTGCAGTATTGTATATTCACACTCTGGGTAGCAAATTGTCATTGCATATTCAATTATTACAATAAGGTGAAACTGAATGTTTAATTTCTGAATTTGGATACTTGAAGATGAATAATATATGTCTCTTTTTTACTTAAAAAAATAAAAACAATATATTCACTAGTTTTACCAAATATGAATAAAATGTGCTATTATTAGTGAGAATAATTTTCTATTTCATTCAAAATCTTTGCACAGAGCAAATCTAGAGTAAACCAATTAGAGTAAAATGACTTCAGCACTGCATATTCACCTGTGGCAAAAGAGCAGCCAAAGTTCATACTTCCTCTGAGAAACGCGTACCATACGTCAGTTATCTTTGCTCTAAGCAATCATGGACTTATGTTTGAGTAGTTCTGTTCTAAGGTTTGAAACTGATATAATCTCAGCAAGGAATTATTTACTATATTCCTGATATGTTCTCTCTACCTTTGGTAATAAAATAAAATTTAAAATCTTCACCAAGAAAAGCAATTTAAGGTTTTTTT
>NW_008449543.1:0-539 GCF_000622305.1 Nannospalax galili
ACATGGTGGCTACAGACCGTCCTTAACTCCAGTTCCAGGGGAATTTGATGCCCTCTTCTGACCTCCAAGGCATTGCATGACACAGGTTCACTCACATACATGCAGGCAGTACACTCATACACATAAAACAAAAATATTAAATAAAATATATTAAAAAAATAGAATCTCTTACACTTTCAGTGTGCACACATACACTTAACTGCAGACTCTCCTCGGTACTTTGGGAGCGTCTTTGCTCGGTAGCACCTGGAAGAGCTTCCATTTTATTCAGTGTTTCTACTTCATTGTTTGAAGACAGTTGTAGGTTTTCCAGGTGGCCCTTGTTGCTATATGTTTAGGTTTGTATATCTGTTTATTTTCATTTTTATTTTATGTGTGTGAGTGTGTTGCCTGCATGTAAGTGCAACCATGTTACGCATTGCCCACTGACGTCAGAAAAGGATGTTGGATCCCCTGGAACAGAACAGGAGTTAGAGATGGTTGTTAGCCCCCATGTGGGTGCTGGGAACTGAACCTGGGTCCTTTGCAAAAGCAGCCAG
>NW_008449544.1:0-539 GCF_000622305.1 Nannospalax galili
ATTTGTTTCTTGTCTGCAAGAAACCCATCTCACCTTCAGGACAGGCACTACCTTAAGGTGAAAAATGGAAAAGAATATTCCAAGCAACCTGTACTAATAGAAATGCAGGTGTTGCAATTCTAATATCTGACAAAAGTAACTTCAAACTAAAACTAATTACATGAGATAAAGAGGGCCCTTCCTTCTGATCAAAGGAACAATTGACCAATATGGTATTATAATCATGAACATATATGCACTGAACTCTGGTGCACCCATCATGATAAAAAGTTTTACAGGACTCTAAGACAGAAATTAATCCAAATCATTAATATTAGAGGACTTCAACACCCCACTGTCTCCATTAGACATGTCAATGTGACAAAGAGGAAAGAAACATCTGAATTAAACAGTACCACCCAGCAAAGAGACCTAACTGACATCTATCAAGTGTCCCACCCAAGCACCAAAAAATATAGTTTCTATTAGTGCCCCATGGAACTTTCTCCAAAATCAACCATATACTGAGACTCAAAACAATTCTCAACAAGTACAAAAAA
>NW_008449545.1:0-539 GCF_000622305.1 Nannospalax galili
TAATCCCAGATCCAGTCAAGTTGACACCCAGGATTAGCCATCACAGCTACTTTTACTAGGATGGCTACTTTTACAATACTAATTTCTTTTGATCCACAAGCATGGGGAATCTTTCAATCTTCAATGTCTTCCTCAATTTCTTTACTCCATGTTTCAAAGTTTTCATGGTAGAGATTGTTCCCCTTCTTGGTTAGGTTTATTCTACACTTTTTTTTTTCCTTGCGACTATTGTGAATGAGGTTTTCTTACGATTTCTTTCTTAGTGTGTTATTCATTGGTATATAGAAAAACTACTTATTTTTGTATGTTAATTTTGTATCCTGCCACTTTGCTAAAAGTGTTTAGTAGTTTGCTGGTGAAGTCGTTAGGGTCTCTTATGTACATAATCATGTCACCTGCCAATAATGATACTTTGATTTCTTCCTTTCTGTATTAATTACTTTTCTGTTGCTGTCATAAAACACCATGACCAAGGTAACTCATAGATGGAAGAGCTCATTGGGCTATAGTTCTAGAGGGATGGGAGTACAGCATGGTGA
>NW_008449546.1:0-539 GCF_000622305.1 Nannospalax galili
CATGTGTATTTGTTCCACTTTCTCTTAGATTTTAGATAACATTTCTGTTAGATTTGTTAGCTCTGAAACATAGATACACCTTGCCCAACTTGAACAAACCAGCGAGCCCCAAGCAGTACAGCCAGTGCTTACTCTGTACTAAGAACTCACATCTATGACACTTTCATTCCTCACAAAATCATGTAAGCCTAGTATTGTTATCCTTACCATTTAGCAAAAAATATTCAGGCACAAGTTAAACAAGGTACTCAGAGTCACAGACCTAAGGGTCACAGGTCAGAGGTTTGTGCCCAGACAAGCTGGCTAGAGTTTGTTTCTCAGGGCACCCATCTGCACCTTGGTTCTATCATAGAAATAAATAAACACCTGGTTCCCTAAATTCCTAAGGGCAAGAAGCAGGTTCTTCCCTGTGCAGCCCAAGGTCAGTGCTCCTGCTTTTTACCTTTGGTACAGCCTTATCTACAGATAGACAAGTTCCCAGAAATGAACTATCATATTTGTTTATGTGCCTCTTGAAGACAGACGGGGTGACTCACAGG
>NW_008449547.1:0-539 GCF_000622305.1 Nannospalax galili
TTTATCTGTTGGTGGACATCTAGACTTCTTTTATTTCCTGGCTATTGTGAATATTACAGCAATAAACATGGATGTGAAAGTAACCCTGTGGTGTGTTACCTTCAGGTGTATAGCCGAATGGTATGGCTGAGTCATATGGTGTTCTATTTTCAGCTTTGTGAAGAAACTCCACACTGATTTGCATAGTGACTGCATAAGTTTGCATCGCCACCAACAGTGAATAAGGGTCCCTCTTTCCACACATCCTTGCCATCATTTCTTTTTCTCTGTAGCCACTCTGGGGTGAGATGAAACCTCAAAGCTGGCCTAATTTGCATTTCCCTAATAGCTATGGCTTTTGAACTCTGGCTCTCTTATTTTTAAGTCTTACAATCCTATCAGTGTTTACACATACAAATACCCACACATGTGCACACACATAGTACTTTAGTCCAAAAAATATCAAGGACTCAGATCACAGGTCTTGAAAGGCATGGTAAGGAACTTGGCCTTACTTTTCTTTTGTTTTATTCTATTCTCCAAATTAGAGAGACCATCAA
>NW_008449548.1:0-539 GCF_000622305.1 Nannospalax galili
TGGATGTTGGGAATCAAACCCAGGTTCTCTGGAAGAACAGCAAGTGTTCTTCATCACTGAGCCATCTTTCCAGTCCCATAACGACTGTCTTTTACAAACATTGGTCAAGGTCCTTTGAGCCTTCTTTTTCAGTCCTCAAACTTGGCCTTGCTGTTGGTCTGCATGGGCTAGCTGAACCAGGAATTCTATGTCAATATGGAGAAAAAGTCATCTGATCAATGTAGCCTACCAAGGCTTAGCAGCAACTGTTTCACAGACACAAGGCCCTCTTTCCTTCTGGGACATATCTGCTACTGTATTGGTTATTTTTCTGTTGCTATGATAGAAACACTGACTAAAGCAACTTATAAAAGAAAGTTTATCTGAGCTTACAGTTCCAGGGCAATTACAGTCACAGTGGTGGGGAGGCATAGTGGCAGGAGGTGGCTGGAACAGGAGAGCAGAGAGCTCACACCTTCAAATGGGCATTGGAAGCAAGGGAACAACTTGAGATCTGTCAAGGCTTAGGAACTCTCTAAGTCCACTCCCAGAGACATGCT
>NW_008449549.1:0-539 GCF_000622305.1 Nannospalax galili
AAGAGCTCTCAAAAATCAGAACAACAACAGTAACCCCACAAACCAACCCCAAACCCAAAAAGCCTCAACATCCTCCACAGTAAAATAATTTCCTATTCAGGATGATAGTGTCTTTTTTTCTCCTTTTATCTTGAACAATTTCTTAGTTTTCCTATGCCTTCGAAGACCTTGACATTTTAAAGGACACGGATTGTGTTGTAACATGTCCCTCTACCCACGTAGCGCTAATGCTTTGTCTTCATTAAACTAGCACCAACAGCACAGGCAGGAGTGCTACTATGGGGTTGGGGAAGTCGTTCACAGCTAGTATACCTGCACTGGCATACATACAGTGTTGCGATCCATTCTCAGCACCACCAAAATCAGTCAATCAAAGGGAAGAAAACATCTCTATGCACTGTTTTAAGAATGACATCTAGTGCATCTTAACCAGCAAAGTAAGATCCACGCTTTTCTCCACTGAAGAGCGGCCTTCCTTCATTTGTAATTAATATGCAAACTGTAGGGAAATACTGTTAAGATATGCAACTCTTATCAAA
>NW_008449550.1:0-539 GCF_000622305.1 Nannospalax galili
TGGAGGACATACAGATGACTAATGTTAGTTACTGAAGGTTATGAGCCTTCTCAGTGGCTGTTCCTTTCCACCTTGGCCTGGGAGAATCATTAGCAGCATTCTTCATGCTGTAGAACCTATGACGAGCTGCTCTCCCAGCCTCCCCACAACTGAATTGCATTTTTACGACTGAGTTGCACCTCTACTTGACTTCCAGATTCATATCGTTTCCCACTTTCTGTGCCTGCACTCATTGTATTTTCGTCACTGATTTGTAGGAGCAGCCTTTGCACTGTGGGGAGGCAATCTTCAATACGTGTCAATGTTGTGTCAGAGGCTGATTATGGCCTGGAGGAGGATGGAGTCAGGTCAGTTAGGCCGGCAGTTACGGCAGTGTTGGAATCTTGTCAAAGTCCAGGTCAAGGAATGCCCAAGCAGTGGTCAGGCCCTGGTTATGTTAGTGTTAGGCACAGATCCATGGTTGCTTTCCCTCTGTGACTTGGTGTCTAGGAGAGAGGACCCCAGGGTGGCTAAGTTCCCTGGTCTGGGTGCTGTTTCTG
>NW_008449551.1:0-540 GCF_000622305.1 Nannospalax galili
ATCCAAGAAGCCTTTGCTCAGACCAATGTCCTGAAACAGTTCTCCTGCCTAGTAGCTTCATAGTTTCAGGTCTTGCATTTAAATGTTTGCTCCATTTTGAGTTGATTTTTGTATGTGGCAAGTCCAGTTTCCCTAGCAGCATTTATTGAAGAGAATTTTCCTTTTCCCAGTATATATATTTGCTGTCTTTGTTGAAAATCAGTTGGTTGCAAATGTGGATTTATTTCTGGATTCTCTGTCTTGTTCCATTGGTCTAAATGTCCGTTTTTATGGCCATCTTGTGTGGTTTTGATTATTATCGTTTTGTAATTGTGTCCTGCATTCAGGAATTGTTGTGTTTTGGGCTTCAGTCATTTTGCTGGAGACTGCTTTGGCTTTGGGGCATCTTTTGCAGTTCTACAAAAATTTTAGGAGTGTTTCGTTGTTGTTTTTAGATAAGCTAGCCTCAAATACAAGACCCTCTTGTCCCAGCCTTCCAAGAGCTGGCATTGTAGGGTGTGGCCCTGTGCCCACTTTGCTTTTCCTATTTCTCCAAAGAAT
>NW_008449552.1:0-540 GCF_000622305.1 Nannospalax galili
TCTGTACGTCAGAGCTGGGTCAGAACCCTTTGCAGTAGCCGTTCTTCAGCAAGTAGCGTGATTGCAGACATGAAGTATGATGCTTAATTTAAGGACAATTTAAAATAACACCGTTCAAGAGGACGTTGCTTTTCACTGAATTTCCTTAGACTATTACATTAATTTCATTGAATTATTACTTTGAACGTGAAATTAATTTCTTCTAATAATCTGTTGAAGAATTACATTCAAACTTCAATTTCTGTAGAAAGGATAGTTTTAGAATATCAAAATAGCCAAAGGCATTTTAGGTCATTTTTCTTTGAGTTGGTTTGATCTGAAATTAGTACAGAAAACAGACTGCTGGTATGTGATAGACTTAATGGAATCATCAGCAAAGACGTAATTATCACCGTATAATAGGAAGGAAAAAGTAATCAAAACATTTTTCTTTTTAATTTGTCACAACAAATTCATTTATTTAAATGTCAAGTAGTAATCAAAAGATTTTGTGTGTCTGTGTCTGTGTCTGTGTGTGTGTGTCAGTCTCTAAAATGATAT
>NW_008449553.1:0-540 GCF_000622305.1 Nannospalax galili
TCCAGGATGGAGGGGTGGTTGAGAGCATGAGTTCATTTTGTAGGTTACTAGTTGTGTGTCATGGACAAATCACTCACATCTCTGAGGCCTAGTTTCCTCATCTTTCAATTGGGAGTTTAGTTTCTATTTCATAAGCATTGAGGAAGAAGGCATGAATAAATAGGTGTGCGAATAAACAGAGTCTAAGACAAATTAAGAGCTATGTGTGTTTATTGTCATTTTTATTATCTATTTATAGAACAGTCATATATAATAAGTGACTTTTTAAAGTCTTAAAAGTTGAAATACAAAGAGGCCAGATACACTGTTCAGTGCCATAGGCTAGCAGGTGACAGAGCTGGGTGTCAAACCCAGACAGCCTATCTCCATTACCTATCTGCTTTCTTCCCCTGTGTTTATTTTCTCTTCTGTGTCGTGTGCTGCATGCTGGAGACACCAACAACAATGATATGTGCAACTTTGTCTTCCTGAAGTTTCAGGGCTCAGAACAGACTTGCTATCTGCAACTTAGAATTGGTACTCAGATTATTGCCCTTTTTT
>NW_008449554.1:0-540 GCF_000622305.1 Nannospalax galili
CAGAAAAACAAGTGATGTAGGTTCTCCCTCATTTGTGGATCTTAGCACCAATCCCTTATATGTGAGTCTATATCCTGAAGTAACAACAAGAGCCAGGAAACTGGAAAGGAAGCACGGAGGTAAAGGGAAAGAGCCCGAGAGAGGGCGATAGTAGGAAACAGATGTTACCAGGGGCGACATGGAGAAAACGGGGCAGGTCAACTGGGAGGGGAGGAGGGAAGGACGTAAAGGGACCAAGGGGAAAAGGGGAAGAAGGAACTCAAGAAAGGGGTACAACAGGAGACAGGTATTGTCAAGGGGAAAATGGGGAACTTTAACTGGGGAGGGAGAGGGAGGTTAGACAGGGAGAGAGAGAGGAGAGGTAAATAAAATTTAGGTGATGTGAAAAGCCAGAGGGAATTGTGTTAACTCAAAACCCACCTGAAAAATACACATACAATATCTGAACATGAGTGCATGTGTGTACCTGCACTATATAACATATAACAAGAGTGCATGTGTGTACCTGCACTATATAACATATAACATGAGTGCATGTGT
>NW_008449555.1:0-540 GCF_000622305.1 Nannospalax galili
TGTTCACTAGGTGATAGGTCTTTGGACCATTTCCAGTTTAAGACTTCGGAGAAGCCCAGTGTTGTCAACATTCATTATTGAGCCTTTGCAAGGACGTAATTTTACTTCCATTGAGTGGAACTGAGTATAATTTCTGTCATGCGATTGTATAATACCAACAGTAAAATCTAAATTAAAAGTTATCACAGAAACGATAGCTTGTAAACAACAGAATCAAAATATAAAAACACAGCCAGGTCCCTGTCTCAAACATCATACTCATTTCAGACAGGTCCTTTGCTTACTTTCATATTTTTATCTCCTCTCTCTGGTGACCATCCCAGCAGAACTCATGTACACTGCAATGTGTAGCCTTCTGATTTTCACTTGAATGTCCTTTGCTGCTCAGAAAACAAAGGAAAATGAGAAAGCCAAACTAGTCATTTCCAATGCTTCCTCTCCCTGATGTTTTCCCAGCAATTCATGGAATTAACGCTTAAGCAAGCAGGAGACTGGTCAGCCCCTTCTGAATTTAAAGGAACATAAAATTGCACAAGAACT
>NW_008449556.1:0-539 GCF_000622305.1 Nannospalax galili
CCCACATGGCAGCTAATAACTGTCCATAACTCCAGTCCCAGGAGATCCAATGGCCCCTTCTGACCTCTGTGGGCATTGCATGACATGGGGTGCACTTACTTACATGGCAGGTAATACACACATACACATAAAATAAAAATAATAAATAAAATAATAAAAAAAGACAGTGAGGTAGGCCTACAGCTTGTGACTCAGAAATCTCATAACTGAGAAAATCCAGATGTAAAAAAATGCCCATTTATCACAGTGGAATCACCATATGGCCCTGTTGCCCAAGTTCTTTTAGTGTCCCTTGCTCCTGGAGCTATCAGACAAACAACATAGCACATCTTTATCTGAATTTTTCATAGTTTATATCCTTGCATAGGGGGAATAGAATAACTTGCAAAGGCGAACACCTAGTGCTCCACAAAAGGTGAACACCTGCTGCCCCGTTCTGCTATGTGGCTAAGCAGCCCGCAGCTCCAGATCACTTTTGCACCCTGCCCACAGTCTCCTGTTAGCTTTTGCCCACATCTTGTGGGCCCATGGCCTCACCC
>NW_008449557.1:0-540 GCF_000622305.1 Nannospalax galili
TTTAAAAAAAAAAAAAAAAAGAGAAGGGAGCTGGTGAGTTGGTTCAGCTGTCGCGGTGGTCACAGTGTCACGGTTGGCTTTTTTTAATTAACTTGACACACCTGGGAAGAGGAACGCTTAGCTGGAGAATTGTCTCTACTGGTTTGACCTGTGAGCAAGTCTGTAAGGCTTTTTCTTTATTGTTGAGAGATGTGGCAGGGCCCAGCCTAGTATAGGTGGTGCTACCCCTAGGCAGGTGGTCTTGGGTTATATAAGAAAGCAGACTGAGTACAGACCAGGGGAGCAAGCTAGTAAGCAACATCCTCCATGGGCTCTGCTTCAGGTCCTGCTTCTGCATTCCTGCCCTGACTTCCTGCCCTAAATTCCTTCAGTGATGGACTAGTCCCTGAAAGAGTGAGATGAGTAAACCCTTTCCACCACTGCCCAGTTTACAGATGAGGACAATCAAGTTAAGTGGTTGCCCTGGGTTACAGATTGGGCAGGAGGTAGAGTATGGATTGCATCCCTGATCAGGCTTCGCACTGCAGACTGAGTGACTTC
>NW_008449558.1:0-539 GCF_000622305.1 Nannospalax galili
CTCTGCAAGAGCAGTCAGTGCTCTTAACTGCTGAGCCATCTTTCCAGACCCCCAGTCCTAAATATTTTAAGATGAGCTTTCAGCTGTGGTGGCAAGGAAGTTTAAAGAGGATGAATGTTGTGTGGACTGTGATAGGTCCAGGACCCAGGGACAATTGGAAGACAGAGGCAGCTGTATACAGATGGGACATTCTATATCTTGTGAGCTTTGTTCATTTTTGTGGTACTGGGAATTGAACCCATATAAGCTAGGCATATGCTAGACAAGTGCTCTACTACTGACCTCTATCCCTGGTCTGGGACAGCAAGAACTTCTAAAACAGTGGTTTGGGATCCTCTCAGAGAGCCGGTAGGCTGACCTTAAGAACAGCAGAGTGGCAGAGTTCAGATCTATCTGTATGGGCACAGCCTGGTTTAGCTTCCCCTGGACACCTGAGCTGCTAGTCTGTTAGTCCAGGTTCCTTTGAGCCAGGGGCGTGTTAGCCTTTACATGAGCTCAGCACACAGTGCTACACTGCCAAATTAGGCTGCATCAATATT
>NW_008449559.1:0-540 GCF_000622305.1 Nannospalax galili
TTTTCATGGCTTTTATATGTTGTGGTTTTCTAGGTGCAAAAACCTCCCTATGCTCTCTGTCACAAGTTGGAATCAGGTGGGGTCTGGCCCTGAGGTCATTCATTCCATTATTCAAGTACAGACTAGGAGGCCTCTCCATAATGGCTCTAATCTCCTTAATGGTTAGAGATTCTCTTTTACCACACTCCGAGGCTACAAGATTAAGCTTCCTAGTGCTCTCTTTCTAAACTGTACATTTTATATTTCTTTCTGTCCTACTTACTCCTTTTCATTGTGCATCTGTATAGAATTTGTCAATAATAACCAAGTCACAGACTCAATGTTAGGCTTCTTGAAACTGCCTCTGCCAAAACCCTCACCGGATTTCATGCATTTTATCATATAAGGTCTATGGAGTCAAGTGTGTGTACCCAGATGTTCCTCATGAGTTCATCCACTGGAGTATAGTCTATCTAGAGTCACTCCCTGAAAGATCAGTTCTCCCTCACCCAGCAGTAATCAGCTGCTGTATTAGTCAGGGTTCTCCAAAGAAACAGAACC
>NW_008449560.1:0-538 GCF_000622305.1 Nannospalax galili
ATGGGAGAGAAAGGACTCAGTGCATGCTCTATAAAGGTCTGTAAGAACAAGGATTGGAATGGGACTGGCTTGAAGAATGGAGGTAGGCACGAGCTAGAGACTTAGGGAGAGGGACTCTGGGAGTCACAGCACAAGCAGGTGTGTAAAGTGAAAATGAAGGTGAGCCAGCCAATCAGAGAAGAGCTAGGGCCCGTGGCCAGCTTAAGTGGGAAAAGGGGAGCAAAGGGTATACAGGCTTTTGGTCTAGAGCTGCTCCAAGGAGGCACTGCTGTTCTCAGGAAGGAAATGATGAGAGGGAATGGGTGCAGGGAAGAAATAGAGTGCTCTTCGAAATATTGAGCCTTTCAAGATTATCAAACGACTGTGGCACCAAAACTTTTCCAGTTGATTAGATTTCTTTAACTGCAGGTTCTGGACACAGGCAAAATAGTTCGAATTTTGTCTTTCTTATCTTCTTGGGTAGGTTATTTTATTTCCTCTGACTCTTCAAATGGTGAAAATTGGCCTCTCTCTCTCTCTCTCTCTCTCTCTCTCTCTC
>NW_008449561.1:0-540 GCF_000622305.1 Nannospalax galili
CAAAACGAAAAAAATATACAACTTTTTTTGCTTCTACTTCTTCCTCTCACTTGTATAACTTCCTCCATTTGGGAAATTAACCATGTTTTCTGAATGCTCTAAAATTTATTGATTGTATGCAAAAGAAAATAGCTTCATATTTACTCTTTTGTTGATAGGAAATGATAGTTTATTGTGCACATATGTCCCCAGCCTGTGATACTAATGGAGGTGGGTTGGGACCTGATGGGAGTTTTGGTCATTTGGGGTATGCCCTTACAGGGGGTAATGAGACCCCAGGCTTTTCCTCTTCACTTCTTGTACTAATATGCTAACCATGAAGTGAGTGGCTTTAGTAGACATTATGTTCATGTGGGTGGAAAAAAATAGGGCAAACAATTCAGAGACTCAAACCACTAAAACTGTGCAAGCAAGTTTCCCTTCTCCCTTTATAAGCTGATTATCTGAGGCTGGAGAGATGGCTTAGTAGTTAAGAGCACTCAATCTTCTTACAGAAGACCTGGGGTCAAATCCCAGCATCCACATGCCAGCTAACAACCA
>NW_008449562.1:0-540 GCF_000622305.1 Nannospalax galili
TCCTTACCCAGTGACCGTCTCCCCAGCCCTAAGCCTATGATTCTTCGGGTTAAAAGTCTCTACAGTACGACACAGTTGCTTTATCGTGTTTGTTCCTGAGGAATGACTCTCATGGCTCCTTTTAAACAGGTTTAGGGCTCTTCCAAGTATGACTCATCTGTTTGGATAATATTTCCATAGAATTGAGGCTACGATAGTAACTGTAAAGATGGATTAATTCTGTGTAAGCTCACACTGCTTTTCACCCATTTTATTTAGTCTTGTGTCTGTAGCATGTTGATGGAGACTAGCAGGCTCTGGGGGCTTCCTCTTGGAACATCCTAGGAGCTCCACAGCACAAGTGTCAAAAGTGGCTGTGTGGGATTTCTGTGAGGCTCACAGGGAGGCAGTGCCCTCTTTTGCTCATTCCTGGAGTTTTAAATTGAATATTACAACCAGTTTTATGGAACCATGTTTTAAATACAACAGAAAATATTTATTTTTGTGTGTTAATATTCTTTTTAGAAAAACAACCCATCCCTCCTCTTCTACCTCCCCCCC
>NW_008449563.1:0-539 GCF_000622305.1 Nannospalax galili
CCTGATGCTATGACTGCCTTCGCTTTTCACTGTCTACCTTTAGCACAAGCTCTCTAGATTGTTTCTAGTCCATGGACTGACTGCTCTTGAGTCCATACCACTACTGTCTCCATTTATTTTCTGAGAAGGAGTCTTGTGCAGTCCAGGCTGGCCTTGGACTCAAGATATAGCTGAAGATGACCTTAAGCTCTTTTTGTTTATTTTGAGACAAGGTCTCACTATATAATTCTGACTGGTTTAGAACTCACTATGTAGACCAGGCTGGCCTGGAACTCACAGAGATCTGTCTGTCTCTGTCTCCAGGTGCTGGGATTAAAGGTGTATGCTACCATGTCTGGTTTATGTGGTGCTAGGGCTTGAACCCAGGACTTTGTGCATGCTAGACAAGCACTCGGAGAGACAGCGCAGCCCTCTGTTTCCATTTTTTAACAATCTGGAGAAAAGGAGTGGGGAATAAATTATGTAGGAATTTAGAAATAAAAACATATGTATTTGCTGGGCATGGTGGCTCATGCCTTTTATCCCAGCACTCAGGAGGC
>NW_008449564.1:0-540 GCF_000622305.1 Nannospalax galili
TTTTTTTTTAAAACACAGGTATGCCAGCTAAATCCATATTTAATAAATATTAAAGATAATTATAAAATTGCATAGATATTACAAGCTATTATAAAGTGTCTTTCTTCTTGTGGTGCTGGAGATTGAACCCAGGACCTTGGACGTGCTAGGTAAGAGCTGAGCTACATGCCCAGCTCTACATTACCTTAAACTGTGCAACAATAAGTATCATCTTAGAGATGAAAAGAAGGGTTTTTCTCTAACCTAAATATTGAAGATCTTCTTCCACAATATGTACACATATTTATGTAATCACCCTAATGAATGCTTCAAACTGCAAATGTGAGGAAATAAAGGAGAAAAGAAAGCATCTGTTAGGGAAAATATAGCTTTGCAAATAATACATATTTTACAAATGATTTTTATCAAGCTTTTGTGCATTTCATACAATAGTTCTTAATCAAAATTAGATGCCCCTCCCCATCCATGCCCCTACAACCCCACCCTAGTCAGACCTCATGCATTCTGCCATACCTGTTAAGTCCTATCCAGTCAAGCATT
>NW_008449565.1:0-540 GCF_000622305.1 Nannospalax galili
AGAAACAGAGGCAGTGAGAAAGGGCGGTCGTAAGCAGATCCAAGTTCAGATCTGGTTGAATCACTGAGTAGCGACATGACTAAATATGGGAATAGCAGTTTTTGAAAGGATTAGATTACAAATATTTTTCAAAGGGTGCAATAGTCTTTAAAGTGAAACACGCATTTAAATATTTACCAAGTGCTTAGTGGATAGCTTCCCGGCTATTCTATAGCACTCAGATTTTGTGTTTGCAAAATTAAAAGCCTTATCTTCTTGACCACCCTTGAATACATAACAAAAATAGTAATTCTTGCTGATATCCTTTTTGTTGTTGTTGAGTACCATTATTCTCCCAGCCAACTTTACCAGATTTGGGTATCTGATTTCTTCCAATCTCTTGTCCCTGTATTTGTCCCTACTATCTCCAAGCTTCCAAAACACTAAAACTTCAGATTTCCTGTCCACAATGACACGTAAGTTATGGTCCTTTATTTCCATCCCTGAATTTTCATCACCTCTGTCCTGGGCTATTATAATTACCTGATGTCTATTTTTCCC
>NW_008449566.1:0-540 GCF_000622305.1 Nannospalax galili
CTTATTCAACTATAAAGGAAAAAATTTCTTAAAGCAAGTTAGAACTATAATGACAAAGACACAAGTTATGGGTCAAACTGTCTCCAAAGTTGAATTATTAAAACCTCAAGAACATATTCCATTGTTCCCTTCATTGGGATGTGGTTGTACTGTTTACCACAGCGATCTTTACTGAAGGATTCTGCAGCTTGGCTGTTGGTACAGCCCATGCTCTGGGAATGGCAAGCCCATGGCAAGACCAGGCCTGGAGGACGAGAGTCTGAGGTTCTGGATATTGTCGTTGTTTCCAAGATCACTCATATATGTGCCCTGAATAATCTGCTGTATTTCAGACATTCAGTAGTCTTCTCTAGCTTACTTTGGTTTTTGGTTTACACTTAACTTTTAAGAAGACTTATTTCCTATGACAAATAAATCTTTAGTGCATATGTGACTGAGAGGAAGTTGTTCTCTACTTAGTTCCTGACAGTGAATCATGGTGTTTCTTTGATTTCAGCATGCAAACTCAGCACATTGTTGTATAAACACTGGAAATATCCA
>NW_008449567.1:0-539 GCF_000622305.1 Nannospalax galili
CACACAGAGATCATTCACCTTCTTTCGCAAGAGCATTGGGGCTAAATGTTTCAGGCCCTAGGCCAGACGGTCTCTGTCACCAATATCCATCATTACCATTTAGCATAAAAGTCACTGTGGGCATTCTGTGCACAGCACTGACCATGGCTGCATGCCCACAGAACTCTATTTATGCACAGCAAAATTTGAATTTCGTATACTTTAGCATGTCATAAAATGTTCTTTGATTTAGCGGTTTTTTGTTTTTTGAGGGAACTATTTTAAACTCTAAGAATCCTTCTGAGCTTGCTGGCGACAGCAGCCTGGAGCTGGTTCCTGGGACGTCTTTTGCCAAGGCTGGTCCTGTAAAATCAATTTGACCCAGGGATTTTAAAAATACTTTACTGAGAATTTCATACATGCATATAAGGTGTTTTGATAAAATCTACACCCACTGCCCCCCTCCAGCTCCTCCCATATCTCCCCATCACTGTTTTCTGACAACTTCATGTATCCATCCTTCCTTCCTTCCTTCCTTCCTTCCTTCCTTCCTTCCTTCC
>NW_008449568.1:0-540 GCF_000622305.1 Nannospalax galili
GGAAAATTTGTCCCCCCCATGAGAGAAGTACGGGAAGTACTCGACCAACTCCATAAATGGACCCATCTAAGTCCCTCCAAGATGAAGACCCTGCTAAGACAAGAAGAAGCTATATTCCACTTTCCAAGAAAAGATGCCATTTTGCAGGAAGTCGCCAGTAAATGTCGAGCATGTGCCCTGGTTAACTCCCACAAGAACAACGCTGGGGTAGGAACCAGACAAAGAGGCAACCGCCCAGGCGTGCACTGGGAAGTGGACTTCACTGAAATTAAGCCTGGGAGATATGGGTATAACTATTTGTTAGTCTTTGTAGATACCTTCTCAGGATGGCCAGAAGCTTTCCCTACTAAAACTGAGACAGCTAAAACAGTAACTAAGAAGCTCCTTGAGGAGATTTTTCCTCGATATGGAATGCCACAGGTAATAGGATCAGATAATGGGCCTGCCTTCGTCTCCCAGGTAAGTCAGATGGTGGCCAAGTTACTGGGGATAAATTGGAAGTTACATTGTGCTTATAGACCCCAGAGCTCAGGACAGGTA
>NW_008449569.1:0-540 GCF_000622305.1 Nannospalax galili
CCTCTCCATGTTAGAAGGGAGTTTGAGAAGCACTGCAGTATTGACTTGCCAGAGTCACACAAATACGGAAGCAAGGGCAAAACTGATCTCAAGCCCATATTTTCTACCTCTGTTCCCCTTACCCCAGATTTCATGGTCCCTTGCCAACACATGCTGGGGGGTGTGTCCAGCTAAGATGGGCCCTGTGCCAAACGTGAATGAGAAGTCAGCAGTAGAGCCCGGAGTCGTAGGTCTCATAGTGCAGGTGATGGTGCTGAGCTTAGTGCAAGTCCCTTCCCTGCATGTGACCTGAGCAGTAAGTACCTCAGGTGTCCTAGGGCTCAGTGACCTAGGGCTTTAGTTACTTGTATTACTGCTGTGACAAAAATACCTGAAAAGACAACTTAAGGAAGGAAGAGTTTATTTGGGCTCACAGTTCGAGGCTGCAGGCCATTGTGGGGGGAAGAGCATGGAGGCAGCAGGTTGAAGCAGCTGACCACATGGGCGGGAAACAGAGAAATGACTCTCACTGCTCACCTTGCCTGCTCACCTTGCCTGCTC
>NW_008449570.1:0-540 GCF_000622305.1 Nannospalax galili
TGTGTTTAACTTAAATATACATTTACTTAATCACAAATCTTAAGTTTATTTCTAAGTTCATCTACTTTTATTTTTTACCATTATATTTACTTCTCTTGCTTTTTGGTTATAGTTATACTATTAATTAAGTGCAAAATCTTGACTTTACTAAAATCCAACATTATATAACACTTATTAATATTGAATGCACATGAAATTTAAAAAAATAAAGAATATCCTTTTTCAATGATGCTGAAATATACTATATACCTTGGATTAATTAGAATCTACAAACAAATCACCTTCTAAAGCCATAATAATGAATAGTAAGAAATATGAACTGATGCTGTATCTGGAAAATGTACTATATAAATATAAACTCTAGACCTAACACTAACCCTAATGTTAATTTCTGAGCTAACCCTAATCCTAGCCCTAGCCATAAACCTAATCCTAAAGCTACTTATGAAATTGCTCGGGGCTGAGGGAGATGATTCAGGGGGTGAAGTGCTTGCTGTTCAAGAGTGAGGTGTGAATGTCCAGCATTCACACTAAAGCTGG
>NW_008449571.1:0-540 GCF_000622305.1 Nannospalax galili
TAATTGGATTTAAGGCCAGCTCCACAGGAGGAAACATATACCTGGTACTGTAAATCTGGCCAAGAATTCATGGTTGGGGAACACACAGGCTCCAGGGGTGAAAGTATTATTCTTCTTCTGCTAAATGTACATAGTATCAAACTGCCCTCTAAATTTGAATCTCTGTACCCATAGATTACTACAGGTCTCAGACCTCATCAGAGAAGTTTCTTTGTCCAGGAGATGATAAGTAATGCAGAAATTTACAACTGGTCAAAGTGGAGAGTGAGTGTCAATAGAGTACTCAACCCCAGTTAGGACGTCTTGAAGCTGGTGTTGGACTACCGATTGATGTTTTCCCTTGGCACCTTCATAGTGCTCTCCATAACTCTCTATGAGAGTTAGCCTTCAGAAGAAGTGGCTTCTGTTTGTCCATTTTTTGTAACTGCTTTTCCTTATACACCCATGACACCTGGTCCATACCTCCAAATGGACTGTTCTAGAACACAGGCTTTTAGAGAGGCCTCCTTTTTTTATCATTGCATCCCCAGAGCCCAGCGA
>NW_008449572.1:0-540 GCF_000622305.1 Nannospalax galili
GAGGCAGGACGGCTTTAGAGCGCTGCTTCGTGTCGGTCACTGGGCAGCTCTGTCCTCGGGGACGGGACAAGTTCTATAAAGAAGGTTTTCTCTCTTCGGGGCTGGACCAGCCGGTTCCTGAGGGATCCCCACGAGGCCTGCATCTCGAGTTTGTGAATTCTGTAGAAACAGGGCAGTACGTGACTCTTGTTATTTATTCATTTGTTACTAGTGGTGTTAGGCTTTTACCTAGAAAACGGGTCTCTCCATATGGACAGTCGCTGAGCTGCTGTAACCCCCTAGGAATATGCAGTAGGTTGGGCCAGAAGTTTGGACCAACCAGCACTTGGGACTTAAGACTTTGAGTTAGAAAATCCTTGAATTTCTCTTACTCAACGACTTAACTATTTGAAGTCCCTAACTCTAAGCCACCATCACCTTTACAGCTCCGTGTAAGGTCGCATTCGGATGGGGAAGTTAATGAAGTTGCTTTCCTACACTTTTATTTGAACACAGGTGAGCTGAGGACCCCGCGTTGTTCCTCTGAGAAAGCATTAGAAG
>NW_008449573.1:0-540 GCF_000622305.1 Nannospalax galili
TGATGCACCATGGACAGAACTGCAGCTGCTCAGATTTCCAGAGTGCTGTGGCCACATTTGTCCTAGAAGTGTGGACTTCCCTTTCATCATCGCTGAGCTCCAGTAACAGTCCACTTACTGCTGGTCAGCCTCTTAGTTTGGTTTTCATCTTATTAGTAAAGATGGTTGCATTAGTAATAACATCATGACTGTTAGTGAGACTCCAGATGATCTTTTATTTGGTGTGTATGAGTAGGGGTGTATGTGTATGTGCACCTGTGTGTGCAGCTGCATGCACCCATGCATGTATGAGTGGGGACAGACACTGAGGTTGGGTGTCTTCCATAATGACTTCTTCACCTTATTTTTTGAGACAGGGTCTCTCACTGAACCTGGAGCTCACTAATTGGCTAGACTGGCTGGCTATCAATCCCTAGGGTCCTCCTGTCTCCGCCTCTCCAGCACTGAGAGTACCAGTGTGCACTGCCACACCTAGCTTTCTATGTGAGTGCTGGAGTCTGAATTTAGGTCCGCATGCTTTGCAGCAGGCACTTTACCCAC
>NW_008449574.1:0-540 GCF_000622305.1 Nannospalax galili
AGGTCTTAAAAACATATAGATAGGACAGGAATCATGTGGGAACAATGATAGGGAGGTGGGGGTGCATCTGAGAGGTGATGGGGAGGAGGTTTGAATGTGATCAAAGTACATTGTATGAAATTCTCAAAGAACCAAAAATATTACTAAAAATGAATTTCTAAATTAAAATCCCTATGACAAAAATACATTCAATTTGAGAAACTATATTAACATTTTAAAGGGGAGCAGATAGACTTTTTCTAGAGTATCTATGGTGGTACTACATAAAAGCAGTAAAAAAAAAAACTGAAAGGAAGGACATCCTATTTATTTAAGTGATTTAATAATGTGGTAACAGCATGGAGAGACAAATGGGTCAACAGAATGAACACTCCAGGAAGAGACTTACCACACATACAGATTTAATAAATCCTTAATAAGGAAAATTTCTAATAAGTAAGTGGAGGATAAACTAGTTAATATATACATTAGACCAGCTGTCTAAAATTTGATTTCCATTCTGCAACACCTCCACAAATATAAATTTTAAGTTAATAATAT
>NW_008449575.1:0-540 GCF_000622305.1 Nannospalax galili
CTTCCTCGGCCATGGTGATGGATTACGGGTGGAGCCGAATCTTGAACGCACTGAAAGACAAAAGCACGCCTGAGATATCCCAGTGTGGACCCACACAAAGACACCGACCCACTCCGCCACCTCCGCCTTGGCCTCACCCTCCCGCGACTCACCCCAAGCGTCCGCCTCCGAGCGACTCGGCGGCGGCAGGAGAAAAGGCCGCATGCGTCCGCATGACCCTATTTAAGCTTTCTGCTGAACATCTTTGCGCATGTGCGTTCCCTCCTACGAAAGAGGTGGCTCTCGCGGTGCCGCGTCTCCAGAGTGTCTGTTTCCGGATTAAGGCGCTTCTGAGCTCAGTATACCAAGGGTCCTTCCTTTATGTCGGCAGGTTTCGGCGCGCGCATCAGGCGCTACGCGGACAGCCTCACGCAGTCCTCCTCCACGATGGGCGAGGCCTCCGAGGCCCTGAGAGCGCCTTCTACGGAGGGCGAGGAGGTCCAAAAAAGTCTGTCCTCTGAGTCTGCCGAAGCTCAAGGCGCCTTGGCTCCCTCAGAATAC
>NW_008449576.1:0-540 GCF_000622305.1 Nannospalax galili
ATCATTGTGGGATGAAGATAACGAAGAGTTCTTCCCTCTCCAGAATGCCCTTGGCACATGAGGGCTGTAGAATGAATCCCATCCTCCTGCATGTGTTTCTCTGTGAGTTTTGGCTTCAATAGTAAAAGTGATCTATCAGCTTGGGGGCTTTATTTTAAACCGTATGAAATTCCCTTTTATGTTTTCTTGTGTCATAGTGATTCATTCACATACAAATTATGTCTAGAAGTCTTGTCTAGAAGAATCCTAATCTTTGAGGGTAGCATTCCCCATCATAAGCTGTTCATATGAGTCAGACATGTTTTACCCAGTTTTGGTCACTTATGGTGATGGCATAAACTTTCCTTCCTTTTTATATCTTCATTTTGTAAATGATGAACTTGACATCTGAGCATTTCATTTCTAAACCCTTTTTCCTGGCAGAGTTTGACTTATCTCTTATACAACTGACTTAGTGCCAGGCAAGGGGGCATAAGCCTGTTACCACAGCACTCTGGGGGCTATGGAAGGGGATCAGGATCAGCTTATGCTCATATTGGG
>NW_008449577.1:0-540 GCF_000622305.1 Nannospalax galili
GCTGGGAATTGAACCCGGGTCCTCTGCAAAAGCAGCCAGTGCTCTTAACCATTGAGCCCTCTCTCCAGCCCCCATTTTAGTCTTTCTAAGAGCAGTTTCACACACTATTTTAAGGTGACATTATTGGGACCTCTTAAATAAGTTACCTAAATCTTTGTGGAATAGTTTATGATCAGAAAGGAAAGAGAAAAATAGGCCTGGGTGTGATCTAGTTAGAATTTGCATACTTTGGTTGTCTGTGGGGAAGACTTGACAGTATCAAGTCTTAAAGTTGGTTTTCAGATAAACTTTAATTTCTCAAATAGCCATTCTGCTATCCCTACCATATATGCCTTTGTGTTAGAAACTATTAAATGTTTTGCATTGCTACTTTTTCTTCATTTTTGTGGAATACATGAGTGCTTAATTTCTCAGATTAAAGCTCTGCAAATGGTGATAATTAAAAGAATTATTAAAAATAAAAATTGGCCAGGTATGGTGGCACATGCATTTAATCCCAGCACTTGGGAGACAGAGGCAGGCAGATCTCTGAGTTCAAGG
>NW_008449578.1:0-536 GCF_000622305.1 Nannospalax galili
AACAATAAAATATCAGCCGAGCCCCTGAGTGGTCTGGTCTATGGCAGACACAGCAGCTCGTGAGTTCAATTAGTCCGGCCTCCACCAGATCCACAAACCAGTGAACATTTAACAAAGTAGACCACAAAGCAAAGGCACCTGCAGGAGGCACTGACCCGGTAACCTTCCTTACCCCCTTTCCCCTTCAAGTGTGATGACTTGGCAGTTCTGGGACTCTTCCGAGAGGAGTTAGGGACGCACTCTGCCAGCCCCAGCTGTTCAAAGCTCAGCCCAATCTGTTCCATAGCATTGGTTGAACAGGAAAAATGTGGCTGCAGTTCACCTTCATTTGCTGCAAAGATCATTAACCATCCCTCAGAGAGAGACAGAGTATTAAAGAGAGAGTGCCCAAGGCATAATAAATGGACATCCCTGGGTGACAGTTCACAAAAAGTAAGATGACACCAACCAGGCCACCTGACAGTTTCTATAACCAGAGAAGCAGGAAGGAAATGAGAGAGAGAGAGAGAGAGAGAGAGAGAGAGAGAGAGAGAGAG
>NW_008449579.1:0-540 GCF_000622305.1 Nannospalax galili
AACATCCATACAAAAACTTGTACATAAATGTTCATAGCGACATTATTCATAATAACCTCAAAATGAAAGAGACACATAAATGACCAACAGTTGATAGATGCATAAATAAAGCAGGGCTTATCTGTACAATGGAAGGCTACGCTGAATGAGTGGAGCCCTGGTACATGGTACAGCACAGACACAAACATTTACTCTAAGTGACAGCAGCCAGGTATAAAGACCTCAGGTAAACTGAATATGTTGGCACACTCCTATCATCCCAGGACTTGGAAGGCTGAGACAGGAGAATCACGAGTTCAGGTCAGCCTGGACTACAAAGTGAGATTCTATCTCTAGCTAGTTAATTAGTGAACTGTTAGATGAGTAGGCATGACTGGAAATGTAGCTCAGTTGGTAGAGTACTTGCTTAGCATTCATGAAACCCTGTGTTTGAGCCTCAGCCCAAGTATACTAGGCATAATGGCACACACTTATAATCTTAGCATTCGAGAGGTAGAGGCAGGTGGATCAGAAGTTCAAGATTATTCTCAGCTATATAAA
>NW_008449580.1:0-535 GCF_000622305.1 Nannospalax galili
ATATTTATTCAGAGAGAGAGAGAGAGAGAGAGAGAGAGAGAGAGAGAGAGAACACCCAGATGTCACCATTGGAGGTCAGAGGACAATGTTCAGGAGTCATTTCTTGCCTGCTCCTTTGTAGGACCTAGGGATTGATCTCAGGTCGTCAGGCCTGCACGCAAGCACTTCTAATATTTCATAGGACCTTACAAATAAATATTATTTAAAATACATTTAGAGTATTATCTGAATAAACATTCATAAACTTTAAACATTATGTAAAATTAAATATTAAAACAATGACTTTGAGTGGGGCTTGAGTAAAGGCAGCCCTCTTCTTAGACCAAATTCTGAACTATGTGGTCTATGTTATGGTTTGCATGTATCCCCTACAGTTTATGTGTTGAGAAGTGAGACTTTTAAGATTGTCATAAATAATAAAAGGTGTCACAGGTCTGTGGAATATATACTGGGAGAATGACCCTTCAGAAAAATTTGTCAGGACAGTTACCATTATGGATAACATTACAGGGCTTCTGAAGGGAAATAGCCCTCA
>NW_008449581.1:0-540 GCF_000622305.1 Nannospalax galili
CAGACCCACCACCCACAGCATCCTGGGCCAGGCCAGGTCAGGACTGCTGGGCCTTCAGCCTCAGTTTTCAACCTTCCAGGAAGCTGGTATCATTTTCACCTGGTGTCTTGGGACACACAGTTTAAATATTTAGTCTTCAGACGTCCCACAGTTGATTCAGATGTGTTCCTGATGATGTCTGAGGGCTATCTCCAGAGCCTGCAGTGGGCTTTCTGAATCATCTCTCACCAGCAGAAGTAATGGATCAAGTGACCTGCCCTGGGAGGCGCATGAGACTGACACCTGCAGGCCTCAGCCTGAAAGACACACTCCCTACGTCCTATAGATCAAAGAACAAGCCAGTGCCTAGGAAATAACCAATTGGAAAGGCCTGAATGATAAAGGGGCTTCCCATTGTCTTTAACAGCTGGCTTTCCATTAGGAGAAGACAGGGCAAAATAGGAGTGGCTTTTCCTGTGTAAGGAAGAGCACATCTCACACAAGCCAGAATCAATCAGAGAATAGAAAGAAGGTTTCTTCTAAGTATTCCTCTAAAGGGCC
>NW_008449582.1:0-540 GCF_000622305.1 Nannospalax galili
AACCCAGGTCCTCTGCAAGAGTAGCCAGTGCTCTTAACTGCTGAACCATCCATCTCTCTAGTACCAAATAACAAAATTTTGAAATGTTTCCTTCACTAATGTCTCTTACTGCATACTAACTGTATCACATACTTGATGTGAACAGGTAGTTTCCATTTCAATAAATCCTAGAGAAATTCTTTCTATAAAGCAGATAATCTTTGTTTTGCTTTATGCAATTTTCCTATATATTGGAATGCCTAGGATACTGGTAAAAACTAGGATACTGGTAAAAACCATGGGATGATCCAGAGAGTCTCCTAGCAGCCACAAGAGTCACAGTTTTCACACACTGAAGCACTATTAGGCTAAAACTAAAAGAACAGGGCAGCTATGGGTACTGGGCATATGAACCAACAAGGACCTGTTAAAAGAACCAATACAGCTTAAGAATTTTACTCCAAAGGACAGTACTCCCAGAATCCAGTTTCTCCTTTTTGACATGTATGAATCCTAGAAATCTTCCAATCTGAATCCCAAAATCTTCTAACAGATCAAAAA
>NW_008449583.1:0-540 GCF_000622305.1 Nannospalax galili
CCCCCCCCATAAAGAAACAGAAGAGGGAAATAACAGCAGATGGGTGATGTCAGCAGATATTTGAAGCTAGAAAGAGTACTAGCTGATTTAAAAGATAGACACAGATGAAACTGTTTACAAAAACAATACAGGGCCTCCCTGCAGGAGAAATGACAATGAGAAACTTTCTCAAGAGGACATGAAAAGGCTCCAGCTTTCTGATACTTGGAAACCAGTAAAAACCAGTATTGCCAGGTGTGGTGCAGCATGCTGAACTGGCGGGATGAGACTGAGGTCAGCCTGGGCCAGGTGGTGAGACCTTTCCTCAAAAAATCCCCCAAACAAGGCCTGCCTTCCAGTCATCCCAGGTGAAGCACTCAGCTGTCCTGCTGGGCTCTGTGGCAGCCTCATCACTGCTGTGTGGAGGGCACAGAACCTTCCTTCTCAGCCTCATGCTAACCCAATAACTGACATCCAAGAAATTCTTAGTGGACTCTTTCAAAAAAAGATGCTAGCCAGGTGAGGTGGCACACATGTTTAATCCTGGCACTTGGGAGGCAG
>NW_008449584.1:0-540 GCF_000622305.1 Nannospalax galili
TTTTTTGTTCAGGAGTCAACCAAGGGTTTAAGGGATATGGCTTTCCTCTCATTGTAACAGCAGAGCAGTATCATCATCCAGAACATTGCTGTTTTTCAGCATGTCAGAAAGGAAAAGGATTTCATCTTTTAACTCCTCCAGATTGTACATTCTTCTAATATACAAGCTTTACAAAACATCTCTCTGCATTTTAGTGGCACTGATAATTACTAAAATATTCATCCCAATATACAAAGGATGGGCTATAACTGCATAAGCCAGAGACCATTCCCAGAATGTGAAGATCAGCTGGGCCAAGCTATCCAGCTGCGGGTGAAGAAAATATAACTCTCAAACAATAAATTAGGATACCTTTACTAGGAAAAGGGTGCTCCACTAGACGACCATTGTGGAAGATTCCAGTAGGTTATCTGTCACCACAGGTCTCAGAATCACCATTATGTAAGTTTGCCAGGCCGGCCTTGCAATGCCATGGACCACACTTCAACAGTAAAAGTACATTTTACCCCTGTGATGGAGGCCAGAATCTTAGGATCAAGT
>NW_008449585.1:0-540 GCF_000622305.1 Nannospalax galili
CATTTTGATTATTTTGCTTGACAATATATCCTGCAATTCTTTCCAAATTGATATAAATAGATGTTTGTATTTTGTTTTAGACCTCCCTAGTAGAAATATCTTACATTTTTCTAAGCCTTTGAAGTCCTTTCATGTATATGACTTCATCTGACCTTCACTACATGGATCATTATCCACATTTTTCATAGATAAAAGTTCTATGGGCCAGAGAGTTTGAAAAGCCAGAAATAAAACACAGGTCCAGCACTTTTAACCCCATTGACCCATTTGAACAGTGTATCTTTACCTCCAAACTCTTGCTAAATTTGCCTTATGACCAATTGAAGAGTTTTTCACTAAAACAGTATTGCTTGCGTAAAGTTCTGTAATCTATAATACTCATGTCCCCCAAAGTGTGTAACCTCCTGATCTAAATTAATAGAGAAGAGAGGAGAGAAAAGACAGTGAGGCCATAAGAGAATCTTTCCAGCAAATTTTTCACATGCAAATCAATAAAATCAAACAGAAAATTCAGAAAGGTTTTAACAGAGGTTAAATAGC
>NW_008449586.1:0-509 GCF_000622305.1 Nannospalax galili
AAAAAAAAAAAAAAAAAAAAAAAAAAAATCACCCTATCAAAACTCTTAGAGGAACAAGGAAACATCAGGAAAAGGCAGACAGGAAATAGTTTAGCCAAGAGTCAAAGGCCATCAGAAAGCAAAAGCCAGTGCCTGGGGAGATGGGTCAGTGGGTAAGAACACTTCCTGCATAAGCATGAGGACTTGAGTTCAGAGTTCAGACCCCCAGCACCGACATTAAAAAACTGTATGTGCCTGGAACCCCAGCGCTGTGAGGATGGAGACAGGAAGACTGATGGCGTTTGCTGGCCATCAGTCTAGCTCCAGGTTCAGTGAGATATCCTGTCTCCAAGGAATAAGGTAAAGAATGATGGAGCAGGACATGGAATTCTCCCTTAGCCTCTGGTCATGTGTATTTACTATCTCTGTCTTTGTCTCTCTCAACACGCGCAACTAAATTGTTCTTTAAAAAAAATATATGCCGGGCATGGTGGCGCACACCTTTAATCCCAGCACTCGGGAGGCAGAGG
>NW_008449587.1:0-540 GCF_000622305.1 Nannospalax galili
GTCAGCCTCTGGAGGGACTAAAGCAGGACTGCAGTCCTCTGGGGTCTCTGAGGTTGCCATGGCCCTCCAGATAGTCAGCTTGCATGGTGTTGATGGATCAGGAATGCACTCCCAGTCACAAGAAGCCAGATTCACTCTACTGTGATGAATCCAGGGGACCACCTTGGCTACCTTCCTGTGATAGGGGTGGATAAAATGACATTGAACAGACACCTTCAAAGAGGCTAGAGGGTCTAGACTTCCTACTCTTAACCATAGAGCATCTCCTGGCTTAAAGCGGTGGGCATCTGTGGTCAAGCTCACAGGTAGCCATTCCCTAACCCAGTGCTATATGGTGGTTGGGATCAAGCCACGAACCTGCATTTGCTGTCTCAGAGTAATGTTGCCCTTTTCTTTTAGATCCCACCCTGTGCCCTTGATAATGGTAGGAGTGTGTTCAGAAAGAACCCATAATTGGAAAAAGTCTGTCTAGTAGGGCTAGACATAATTTTTAAAAATTTTATTTTTATTTTATGTGTTTTGCCTGCATGTATGTATGTG
>NW_008449588.1:0-540 GCF_000622305.1 Nannospalax galili
GAACCATCTCTTGAGCCCCACTTCCTTCTTTCAAATTGTTTTGGACTTTCTTAGGTTAACTGAGGTGGGAAGGCCCTTCCTGAATGTGGGCAGCACCACTTTCTGCTTAGGCTCTGGACCTCATGAAAAGGAGAGCGAGGCTGAACACAAATTCCTGGCCCTCTGCTGCTGGACCACAGATACCCTGGGAGCAGCTCCCTCAAGCTCCAACCAGGATGACTTTTCCCCACCAACGGACTGTAACTTAGAACTGGAAGCTAAGGAAACCCTTCCTTCCTGAAGTTGCTTTTGTCATCTTATCACAATAGGAAAGTAAACCAGGACATTTGGATTGTCTCCACCTCTTGCCTACTGTGAATGGTGCCGTTCTTGTTTGAACAGTTTTCAGTTCTTTGGGAATGTGCTGAGGAATAGAACTGCTACATTATATGACTTACTTACTTTTGCCTTTTCCTTGGTTTGATATCCGGGCCTTGTGAAAACCAGACAAGCACCCCGCCACTAAGCAACAACCCAGCCTGGTTATATAGTCATTCTATG
>NW_008449589.1:0-540 GCF_000622305.1 Nannospalax galili
GGTCTTTTTACCCTAACTGCCTAGCCAATTCCTACCTCCTATTCTTATTTTAACCCAGCACAACCTGGCAGGTACCAGCCCCTTGTCATGCCCCGAAGTGCCCTCATTCAGCACCACTCACACCACAGTACCACTAATCTCCCAAGGAGATCTGCATTTTATTTGGGCAGAGATTAAAGCAGCAAATAAAGGAGGTGTAATTGATAGGTGTAATTGATAGGAGGTGTAATTGATAAGCAGTTATTTGAATCTATACACTTTAGTCAGGCCCTGGTTCCAGCCCCACAGACTCAGCTCCCTTAGGGTGAGCTGCCCTCCTCCCGACTCCAGGAAGGGGGACCATATATAGAATCTTCTAGACTAGTAGGTTTTTGCTCATGAAGGGTTTGGTCTGATTTCTCATTTTGATATTCAAACAGCAGGACCAATCCAAGTCATTCAATGCCACAAGCACGCCTGTGGTCAGAGAGTTATGACATCATAGGTGGAACTGTCATGGGCTTCCAACATGAAAGCTCTACACTTTGCTGTTCCTGTCCA
>NW_008449590.1:0-540 GCF_000622305.1 Nannospalax galili
AGATTTTTTTTTTTTTTTTTGTATTTTTAACATTGGTTATGTTTACCTACTGTGTCTTCTCCTTTTGGTCTGACAGAAAACATTTGTCCCCTTGTAGTTAACATTTAAAACTTGGAATACATAAAAGCAGGTTAAAATAAATTCTCAATGACATTAAATTAACCATCACAGTTATGCCTGGGACTTGTTTATTTAGTAACTGGAGAAAGTCTTGTTGGACACTGAGCCGATTATCGAGTTGCCACCAAAAGGGCTCCAAAGCACGGGCTGCTTTTAAATCACTTTGGTGACAATGTAAGCTTCAGTATGCTGGAAGAGTTGAAGAAGTACAAGATGTGTCCCCTTGTGTTTTCTTAGCATAAACACATGAAGCTTTTTTTTTTTCCTTCCTCAGATGATCCAATGTCTTCACTATCCTTTTCCTTACGAGTCCTTCCCCTCCTTTCACAGGCTCATTGCAATAGCTCTTCCTCTTTCCAATTAGTATACTTTTTCATAAGACAGAAAGAACCTTTTCTGATTTCTGTATTTCTTCTGGTG
>NW_008449591.1:0-540 GCF_000622305.1 Nannospalax galili
TATGAACAGTTGTTAGCGGCCATGTGGGTGCTGAGATTTTGACCTGGGTCTTCTGTAAGAACAGCCAGTGTTCTTAAACCACTGAGCCATCTCTCCAGCCCTGGTTAACATAAATATTTTTAAAACCCTAGACTGACAAATACTTTGGTAGACCAGGACTCTTCTGCTGCAGGTTTTGGGGGACTGTCTCCTTGTGGCTGATGTGATGTGGAATGAGCGGGGTGTGCCCTGTCAGCAAGTCTGGTGAGCACCAGATACACTCAAGGCAAAGGGACTAGAGCAGGAGGTTTCAGAATTAGGGACCAGAGACTGGGAGATTGGGGAGGGCATAGGCCACTCAGGTCTTTAATCTATATATGACATACACATATACTCTAATTCAGCTGACCTAGGTGTGAAAGTATCTATCTGTAGGAGATGGGCAGCCTGAGCTTAAGGACAGAGATACATAATTTTCAATGACACTTTCCTATTGTCTATTACTGTATCATGTGACTATTTTGATGTTTAGTTCCTGTGTCTTAGGTTTTTTTTTTTTTT
>NW_008449592.1:0-540 GCF_000622305.1 Nannospalax galili
TGATGTTACAATTTCCATTTGTTTTGTAGATTTAAAATGCTAGGATATTCTATTTCTTCTTTCATCAACTGTGCTATTCTGTGTTTCTGTTCAGAAATTAGTTAATATGATCTAAATTTTCATATTGCTTTGTAGAAACTGATCCATAGACTCCTTTTCCTAGTGGCCTCACTTTGAAATCTATGGTGTGGCAGCATTTTATCTTCTGATACGTATGGAAGTACATAGATAGATATAGACATAGATGTGTATTCATCTGGATTATGTAGATACCAGTTTCATTGACTTTTTTCAAATTAACAACTTTTTGCTTTGTTGACTTCTCTAACACACTCTTTTGTTTTTCCTTTGTCTTCTTTTCTGAATTGTGTCCTAAATGTCCTTCAGTGTGGGTTCATCCCCTGGAGCCTGGTTAACCTACCAGGAGTTCCATCCCTGTAAGAGACTGTTTCTCCCCCTCCAAGCAGTCATTAGTTGCCAAAAGTTCCCTAGGTTTGGTTGGGATTTCTTTGCCACTTCCCCATGTCTATGCTGGGACTT
>NW_008449593.1:0-540 GCF_000622305.1 Nannospalax galili
AAAGCTCAAAGAACATCACTGAAGAGAGACTGGAAAGATTGTAAGAGCCAGAGGACCAGGATGCCTGCTGCTAGGTAGTGTCTTCTAGACATGACAAGGAAGTTGCACTCATGAAGTCTCAGCAGTATGGTTGCTTAAACAATACCTGCATAACAGGTATGCCAACACCAGTTGGCATACCATTGTGGATAGAGGAAAGTTCCCACCTCTAGATGAAGAGCTGCAGGAAACCAATGGCTGCTGAATGAAGAAAAATCAGTTTTCTCTAGGAATGAGCCCCACGATAGATTATTCAATCCCAAGTGATCAGCCCTAAACACATGTCCATACATTTACTAACACTGAATGGACTCAATAAGTTGTGTGTATACACACACGTATGTATGTGTAGCAATATTAACAAAAGAAGAAAAGGTCATGAAACTGAGAGGGCGTGAGGGTACGAAAAGAAGAGGAAGTTGTAGGGGGGAAGGCTGGGTAGAAATGATGTAAATACAGTACTGATATATGGAATTCTCTCAAAATTTAATTTATCAAAGA
>NW_008449594.1:0-540 GCF_000622305.1 Nannospalax galili
TGGAGAGATGGCTCAGCAGTTAAGAGCAGTGGCTGCTCTCGCAGAGGACCCAGGTTCAAGTCCCAGCACCCACATGGTGGCTAAAATTCATCGGTAACTCCTGTTCCAGGGGAATCCCACACCCTCTCCTTACTTGTGCAGGCATTGAATGACATGGGTGCACTGACACACATGCAGGCAATACACTCATATACATAAAATAAAATAATTTTAAATCAATAAATAAATAATATGACACGACTATTGTAACCATAAACATGCCTCAGCTTTGGAGACTGGCACAAGCCTAGGGAAGAAAGAGATCCAAAAGAAAGGAAGGGGGTACTAAGAGTAATGTGGGGTAAATAAAATTGCAATGCATCATATGTATATATTAAACTGTCAAAAATGAAGAAAATTAATTGAAGCTGTGATTAATTAATCACCAATTCTCAGTATTTCTTACGAGAATTACATGGTAGTCATGATAATGTAGGTCTAATTATCTTTGTCTTAGCTAATGACAATGTGCCATCTCATCTCTGTACCTAAAGCAGTTTA
>NW_008449595.1:0-540 GCF_000622305.1 Nannospalax galili
TTTTTTTGCTTCGTTTTGTTTGTTTTGCTTGAGACAGGTTTTCATTACAGAATTCAGGATGGCCAGGGACTCATTTTGTAGCACACACAGACTGGCCTAGAACTGGAGATTCTCCTGCTTTAGTTTCCAAATTTCTGGAATTAATGCATGTCCTCCTCTGGCCAGTTACAAAGTGATATGCAACGTTGTCACCATAGCCAGGAATGACATGGACCATGCCTTCAAAAGGAGTTTGAATCTCTCTCTTTATCTGAGTTTAATTCTTAAAATAATTGGAATAGACTGTTGTTAAAAATAGCTGTGGGGACTGGGGAGATAGCTTAGTGGGACACACTTGGTGCACAAGTGTGAGGACTAGAATTTGGATCTTCAGAACCCCAGTAAATGCCTGCCTAATATGACTGCCCACTTGCAATCCTCCTGTGTAAGAGGATCTGCCTTAGTTCCTGCGGTGGAAAAGGTGAGGAAAGACCCCGACATCAACATCTGGCCTCCATAGGCAAGACACACACCTGCACCCACACCTATGTACACATGCAC
>NW_008449596.1:0-540 GCF_000622305.1 Nannospalax galili
ATTGAGGGCGAAACCAGAGGATTTCATCTGCATCTGAGTCCTCGACAAGGAGGTCAATCCAGGGCTCTTCCAGAAGCTTTAGTGAGGACTGTTCTCGGTTCCAAATGGAGTTCCTGGCGTTTGTGATGCCAGGTGTTTCCGGTATTTGGCTCTTCTTATCTTAAACCAGCGCTGCAATCGCACAGAGAAAGAGATTTCTTTAGTATATTCAACAGTAAGAAGGCCAGGTGTATAGCACATCTGTATGCCAGTGAGGTTTGAGATTGAACAGAGCAATCTATTTTCTGTACAGACATAAAGCCCAAAGATAAAAACCAGTGTTAGCACTTCAAAAAATCAGACCATGACTGTTAGAGCATGACACAGTGACCTGTGATGCCTTACAGAAACAATTAGAGCCTATGGTTTAGCAACCCATGGTGTCTCATCACAAATGGCCAATCTCAGGAAGGACAAAGGGTGCTGTGAGATTTACCACTTAAGGGTGATGTCCACTTCCCAACATGCCCAGAAAGTAACATCTTTATTGGCTCTCTCTCT
>NW_008449597.1:0-540 GCF_000622305.1 Nannospalax galili
TGTGTATGTGTCTGTGTGTATGTGCAAGTAAGTGTGGATGCCCAAGGATGCCAGAAGACGGCATTGTATCTCCCAGAGCTGGAGTTAGAAGTGAGCCATGTTGTGTGGGAGCTGGGACCCGAACTTGGATCCTCTGCAAGAGCAGCAAGTGCTCTTAACCACTGACTCATCTCTCCAGCCCCAAATTTCTCAGCATTCAAATGAGGCAGGTAAGAGCACCCTCTTTGTGGGGCCACATGATTATCATGATAAAGTAGGTGAGGCACTCATCCAGTGCTTGGCCTGGTAGCATCACTCAGGAAGTAGTCGGGGCATGTGTGAGCCTAGGTTCTGTCACCAGCAGTAGGAAGAATGGAGAGGAGAAGTCGGCAGGGAGTCACTAGAGATATGAAAGGTTGTCCCTGGTCATAAAAGTTAGGGAGAGTTTAGGTACCGAGCCCTGTCAAGGGAGTAAGAAGTCACTATGGTTGTCAATTTTGCTGTCATTCACAATTACTTCTTCCTGAAGGGAATGGTCCCCTATGCTTTTTCCTCTATTAA
>NW_008449598.1:0-540 GCF_000622305.1 Nannospalax galili
GACTAGAAGGGGGGGGGGGGGGTGCCAAGCAAAGGTGACGCCTCCACGGATAGGAGGGAGGAAGCTGCTGATTGAAAGGTTCCAGGGTTCAATGGTCCACTAAAACTTCCAGCTGAGTGAATACATAAGCTTGGTCCTCAGTAGGGGGTGTCTCTGGGGGCAGGCTGGCCCCACGCCAGGCCTTGCCATCAGGGTAGGAATTCAGGAGCCCAACGGGGAAGCTCTCCAAGGGAGTTTCCTGAGGGTACAGCACAGCCCTGTCCACTTCACCCCCTGCCCGGCCGACCTGGACGTGGCTTTCCAGGGAATGACGGACCTCTTCCCAGGAGGCCTGGCCACCCCAGTGGGAGCGCGGGGAAAAGCGCCGACTCCTCCTGACCCCGCAGTCCCAAGGGTCCCCAACGGGCCCACAAAAGACGCCCTGCCCAACGCAGCCGTCCCGGGAGCTCCCCGAGGGGGCAGCACGGACCCCCTGTCCGACTCCCCTGGAAGAGAATAGACCCGCAGGGACCGCGAGGCCGGCTAAGAAGCGACGCCCCC
>NW_008449599.1:0-540 GCF_000622305.1 Nannospalax galili
CAGCCACTAGTGACTTTAACTACCTTCTCAGGCCTGCCCAAAGTTCAATAGAGCTGAAGCCTGCTAAGGTCACAGAACTCTCCTCCACCCTCACCATGGCATCATCACTCCCACACCTGCCCAATGCTCAGACTGCCATACTCACTGTATCCCATGCCCTGCACAAAGTACTTGAAGGCCTCAGCGAGCTTGGCAGGCTATGGGAGAGAGGGAGAGAGAGAGAAAGAGAGAGAGAGCAGTCAGTGGCTGGAATTTCAGATTGCCACACACCACCTGGACCTGCAAGCCAGAGCATTCTCCAGAGAGGGAGCCACCACATGTTGACAGACAACACATAAAGCCAGAGAAAAGCTATGGGATGGGTGTGGGAACCAGAATCAGATGAACCCAGAGCCCTTTGTGTCTGGAACCCATGCAAAAGGCAGTTCACCACCAGGTTGATGGCAGGACCAGTGGGTGGGTGGATGGAAGAAAGGAAGGTAACAGTCAAATAGATGAGTAGAAAGAAGGAAGAAAGGGAGAGGGAGGAAGGGAGGGGGA
>NW_008449600.1:0-540 GCF_000622305.1 Nannospalax galili
TTGCTACAGGATGGGGCAGAAATGAGGTAGACCTTAGGGAAACTGAGTCCACAGCAGTTACTGTAGAACAAGAGAAGATCTTGGAAGCAGGCACAGATCCAAAGGACACTGGTGGAGGCTGAACACACTGTCAACAAAAGGGGTTGAAGATCAAGTAAAAGTGCTTTCCAGTCCACTATCAGAAATAGCAATCGGGAGCTGGGATGCAGCTCAGTGGTAGAGTGCTTACTTAGCACACCCAAAATTCCTCCAGTTAAGGAGACAGAACTTTCTCAATAGAGATGGACCAATTTTGTGGCAAATAAGGAATAAAGAATGAAAAACTGAAAAGGCAGTAGCCCAGCCAACATCAAACAGGCATCCTGGAAATCCAGTAAAGAATCAGACGAATGGTCCGGTCCTCCGTCCTCAGGAGAGCCACACAGGTCATGGCACCTGGCTGAAAAGATGAGGGGTGCAGTGAAACAATGCCACAGGACCGCGATGCCAGAATAAAAACAGCCTGACTCTTAGCACCCATTAAAATCAAGAGTGGGGGGG
>NW_008449601.1:0-540 GCF_000622305.1 Nannospalax galili
TGGAAAACTAGGCCAGCCAGCCTCTGGGCAGTTTACATGAGAGGCTTTGTGAACTTTCACTGCTCTTAGTCTGAATATAATCAGTGATCCTGAGAAGCGATATTACTGAGACATAAGGCAATTTGTAGCCTCTGTTAAGTAGGACGTTGCTGGGGGAATTTCTAGAGATGCTGGTGGCTGCTCGTCTCCATTCAGACTGGTTGCCAAGCATACAGTAAAAACAGTGAACTACTTGACATGCTTTTGGTTCCAGGGTCTCAGAAAAGTTACAAAATGAAATAAGATTGAAATCTGGGTACTGTGTGTGCCTATAGTCACAGTTTATCCAGAGACTGAGGTAGGAGACCAATTTGATTCCAGGAGTTCAGGACCATCATGGGCAATATAGCAAGATGCTGCCTCTGGGCCAGCAAGATAGTTCAGGGGGTAATGGTACTCGCTGCCAAGACTTAAGATTTGAATTTAATCCCTGTGGACCACATGGTAGAAGAAAAGAACCAATTCTTGCAAGTTGCCTTTTGACCTCTTAATAGCCACAGT
>NW_008449602.1:0-540 GCF_000622305.1 Nannospalax galili
GCCTGTGTCTGTGTCAGTGTCTGTGTACAGAGAAAGACAGCCCACATGTGCAGATACACCTTTTGGTGTAAGGGTGGAAATAGGGACTGAATCTTTCTTGGAACACACTATTTAACCCATGTTGTCCCTGAACCCCCCTACCTCATTTTTATGAGTGCTACATTTGCAGGAAGGAAGTACCAGGCCCGGTTCTGTATACACGTATTTGAAAGATTTAACTGGATAAAGATAAAATATTTTCCATACATAAAATGTGGTGATTTGATTTATACATACAGATGTAATAATTATTACCAGCAAATTAACACAACCATTACTGCCCATGCTGAAAAATATGGGCAAATGCTACAAACATTTAGTTATTAGACGTTCCAGCATTTTAACCACTTTCCACTTATCTTTCTTCTCTACTGAAATATAAGCATTATGAAGGCAAGAATTATAGACTACTTTATACATCTGCGCAATTGATGCTGTAAAATATTGGTTACTTGAGTAAGGGAGACAACCCACTATTGTTCTAAAATGATGGCTAAAATT
>NW_008449603.1:0-540 GCF_000622305.1 Nannospalax galili
GACCAGCTGTCTGGAAGACTCTGTTTCCTTGTGGTCATCCACCCCCTCTGGATCTTACAGTCTTTCTACCTTCTCTTCTGCGATGATCTCTGAGCCTTGGAAGGCAGACATTTGAACTCGCTGTTCTATTCAGGGACAAGTAACTCTGAAGCCTCTTGTTCACTGCCCATTGGCTGGTTGTGGGTCTCTGTGTTAATCACCATCTGCCTTATAAGGAAACTTCTCTAGTGAGAGTTAAGAGATGCACTCTCCAAGCCCTGGGTGGGTGAAGTTTAATATAGGAGTCCAATCCAAGGACCAGCATACTGCAGACACTTTATCTCTATGTTTTGACCAATTGTGACCTTTTGTGTTCCTGGTCCTCTGTTGCATGACCCCAATCCTAGCTGAAGAAATATGGGCAACTGATTATTGCTAGGTGAGGAAGAGTTGATCTTCCTAAAGCAAGGGACTCTATATAGGCTAACTAGACCCCAGTAGATTACTTTACACTGAGGGACATCTGGGGACACTAACTTGATACAATAGGCCTTAACACAA
>NW_008449604.1:0-540 GCF_000622305.1 Nannospalax galili
AGAGAGAGAGAGAGAGAAATACCAGGGAGAATGTAGGGAAATTAGACCATGTATGTGTGCGTGCATGTGTACCCATGTCTGTGTCAGTGGCAAGAATATGAAGTGGAAACCATTTTAGCAAACAGTTTGGCAGTTTCTTATAAAACTAAGCAGGCACTTTCTCATGACTCTGCAGTCAAACTCTCGGGCACTTATCCCAGAGAAATGAAAAGTTTATGTCCACACCAAAACATGCATACAAATATTCATAACAGCCTTTTCCTAACAGCAAAAACTGAAAACAACCCAGATATCCTTCAAGGGGTGAATGATGAAAACGCTATGGAGCATTCACACCATTGAAAGCCAACGAGCAGTAAGAAAAACTACTGACACACATAACCTGGGTGAGTTCAAGGACAGTAAGTTTAGTGAAAAGGTCTCAAAAACAGACCAGAGGATCCCATTTATATTAACATTATTATTATTATTATTTTTTGTCTTTTTGAGACAGGTCTCCCTGTAGCCCCAGCTGGCCTGTAACTCACTATGTAGACCAGG
>NW_008449605.1:0-540 GCF_000622305.1 Nannospalax galili
GGAGTCAGGGGTGTGATATAGATGTCCCATTTATGGTTGAGCACTCCTCAGACACTTGATCTCTACAATTTGACCAGTTGTGAGTTCCTATGTTAACCAGAATCCACTGCACAAAGATGCTTCTCTGATGAGGACTGAGAGTTATGCTAATCTATGAGTATAGAGATATATATTGAGAAGATTTGATATTAAGTTAATTTAGAAAAATAATAGTAATGGGTTCACCCCTAGGTCTATGAACTCTCCAGCCTTGGGTTCTTGGCCAGAATTACAGGGACCGGCATGAGTTCAGTCCTGTGGAACAGGCCTTAAATCCAATCAGAAAAATAGTTGGTTACCTCCATAACATACATGCTACAATTGTACCAATCAGCATAGCATGCCAGGCAGGTCATTAATGAACCCAGTAGGCAGGGTTCTCATCTGGGTAAGACTATTGATGACTTTTCTCTCCCAGCAGTTTGCAAAGCACCTTCCAGTACTATGAACCTAGCCAGGAGGCAGGAAACTTCCAGGTCAGTACCAGCTTGATTTCTCCAA
>NW_008449606.1:0-540 GCF_000622305.1 Nannospalax galili
AAAAGCACACGATCTTCCATTAGAGAGAGTTCATGTTTAATGAAAGGTCTTGCTACCCATGCCCAGAAAATACAGCGTGAGCTCTGGTGACTGTATTTTAGAGTGTTCAGATAATAAAAGGCAGACAATGGGTATGTGATTCCCTCTGTTAATGTGACTTTGCAGGGTTCAGTGTCTTTGTTGTTGGTGTGGCTGATGTGGACTACAACGAGCTTGCCAACATTGCCAGCAAACCCAGCGAACGGCATGTGTTCATCGTGGATGACTTTGAGTCTTTTGAGAAGATTGAAGATAATCTTATTACATTTGTTTGTGAAACTGCCACTTCAAGTAAGTTATGGTCAGAGCCACCATCTCATTTGGCTTGAGAAATGACTGCTTATAGACAGTTATTCACACTGCATGGCCCAAGCTCTGGGAATAAATAAAATCTGGGAGATCAGTGGAGCATTTGATGAATCATTTCTCCTTCGAGATTAAGTTAAATGTGTCCTTGTCAGAGGTCCATTTTTAGCCTTAAAAATGTAATAACCCTCATAT
>NW_008449607.1:0-540 GCF_000622305.1 Nannospalax galili
GTCAGAGCTTGCTTAAGATGTGTTTTAATTCCTGTCACCAGAGTTCTCTCTGGATCTCTTGCACGATCAGGCAAACCATATAACATATCTTAATGTGCATTTATTATTATCATGGGGGTGAGGGAGACAGGAGAAACTTACAAAGGAATGCGCATCCAGTGCCTAGCTCCGTGCTGTTCAGCTCTGGCAGTGCCTCTGACAGGGTGGCTCAGAGCCTGCCATATCAGACCACTCCTGCACCAAGCCCATAGTCACCTCTAGTATTCGCTCATGCCTCAGGGGCCAGAGATCTTTGCCAGGTCCATAAGTGTGGGGCCATTCTTTCTTTGAGTATGTCCTGCTGCTGCACATTCTCTATGCGCATCACTTTGCATTTCTCGCAGCTCACAGCTCCTGTCTCAAGATGGCGCCACAAGCCCTTCCTTATGTGGCACAATATATCCAGGTAATTCTTCACTACAGGCCTTGCCCCTTGGAGGAACCAGAATTCCTGGGGAACACACTCCACCCCTTTCCTCCACTCTTACAATCTTTCTGCCA
>NW_008449608.1:0-540 GCF_000622305.1 Nannospalax galili
AATGGAAACTGAAAGCAATTGTTGCTGTATATCCACACACTTAGACACAATGTTTTCAGAGACTTACAGAATTATGGGCAAACATTTCCTGTAAGTGTTAGAATTTTAAAACACAGAACAGAATGCATGCAGATCTCATAAAAAGCCTGCTGGCAGTAGCATGCTGGCAGTGGCTGTCCCTGGTGTCTGAGTTTCCTCCTTCCATCAGTGTCTAGGGAAGGAGAGAACAAGGGAGCTGGTCAGGGTTTCCTGACGCTAACACACATCTGGCCTCAATTTTGACTCTTGGGAACCAGAGCAGTGGAAGCAAGAGGACCAGGAAAACAAGGTAGGAGCTAAAACCACCTGACTTAAGGCACACATTAAAATTCACAGTCACTGGCAATCACAGAGGCAAAGTCAACACTTTCCAAGGCCTTTCAAGATAAGGCAAAAGAACCAATTCCACCAAGAAAAATGGGGGGCAGCGCTGACAATGTTTGCCCATGGTTTCTCTTCTTAATGACATCAAAACCCACATCAGAGATAGAAATTTTTTTT
>NW_008449609.1:0-540 GCF_000622305.1 Nannospalax galili
TCTGACTCCCGAGCGCTGGGATTAAAGGTGTGCGCCTTTGCTTTTTTCTTTCCTTGCTATATAGCCCAGGTTGACCTCAAACTATTGATCCTCCTGTTCAGCCTTTTGAATGCTGGGATTATGGGTGTGTACCACATGCCCAGCTACGCAAAGGGCTTCTTCAAATACATATACTTTTTATCTTGTGACACTAGAGACTAAACCATGTTAAGTGAGTGTTGAACCGCTGAGCCGCCTCCCCAGCCAACAAAGGGCTTCAAAGCGTCCCCTGGAGCCTGGCTGAGGGAGGAAGACCCTGGCAGCCAGCCCTCCCAGACCCCATCAGCCCAGCTTGTTCTCCCAACCCCCTCCCTGGAGAGAGTGGCTCTGTCTGGCATGAAGAAAAAGGCACCAAGACTGTGTCCTTAAGAGGGCGTCAGTGCTGAACTCGGGTGATCTCGTGATGGTTTGGAGGTCCCTGTGATATCTGGGCTGAGCCAATCTTGCAAAGGAACAGAAAGAGCTTAGCAAGTTGGCCAAGGGTTGGGTCACTGCCCACTG
>NW_008449610.1:0-540 GCF_000622305.1 Nannospalax galili
AGAAGTTGAGTGTAAAGGAGAAGGCAGAGGGTATCCCACAGGACTGAAGAGGGCAACTGGTATACACTTCAGCATGTTTTGAGGAACCAGCAGCAGGATAAAACTGCCCCCATTTTACTCATATTATGCAATTTTCTTAAAGAATTTTGGAGGCTAAACATTAGACTGCAAAACATTCAGACATTCCCAGGAGAAAGGCGTGAAATCTGCATAGAAAATCTATTCTGGTTCTCAGCCCATCCCCAGTTGTCCTTACGGTTGCTGTCCTCCCTTGAGCCAGCCTGAATATGTCCTTTTAGGGGAATAATAGGAAAAAAAAAGCCAGGGAGGGGAGGAGTGGGAGGGAAGGAGGGAGAGAAAAAGGAGAGAGGAAGTAGACAAGGGAAGCAATGAATACACATCCAGCATGCGTTAGATTTCTTGGTTTGATGATTAACATAAGTTAACTTAATGAGCACCACTGCATACACACACTATTCTTTTAAATTTTATTTTATTTTATCTTATGTGTATGAGCGTTTTGCCTGCATGTAGGTAGGT
>NW_008449611.1:0-540 GCF_000622305.1 Nannospalax galili
TATCCTTGGGCAAAAGCTAATTCTTTTGTAAAATACACTGTTTTTCTCACCTCTGAAGGTCCTCCAGCCCGACCCATCATGTCCACTCCTCTGTAACAAAAAATAGTTCTGGCCCATCATGACAGATACATCCAACTACCTATATCATTTGTCTACTGTAAGTGAATACCTACAGACTGTCACTCAGGGACTAGCAGGGAGCAGGCCGTGGTTCCTCAAGCATCCAGGGCTGTAGCTCCTCAGAAGTACAGTCCACATTCTGAGAAGGGAGTACCCATGTCTCTCCACATAAACGAAGTAGCTGCCATTCTGGAAAGTTTTAGTCTGGTATTCCCAGAAGCTCATCATGAAAAAGACATGCCCATGGGTATCTGCCCTCAAAGTGTATCCTTTTCTCCAGTGTGGGATAGCTCTCTGGTTATCCTAGGACTTAACTGTATCCCAGAGCACAGTTCATAGGTACATTCTTTACCCAATCTGGAGTTTCGGCTCCTGCGATAAACGAGAGTTTAAATGAAAATGAGGCTATGTGTCCCAACT
>NW_008449612.1:0-540 GCF_000622305.1 Nannospalax galili
CATCAACTTGTCCTCCCTCCTTAAACCATAAACTCTTCAAAGAGAAAGAACCAGTTCTTTCCATCCTGGTAGAACTGGTATGCCTTAGGGGTGCTCAAAAAACAATTGGTTGAAAATGGTGAAAGGAGACGAGGACACGTACCAAGTGACCACTATATGCTCCGAATTAGATGTGCCTCCTTTCATCCCCACAATTACTTATTCAATGAAGCAGGAAACTGCAATTCTCACTTTTCAATTGAAAGGAATATGTTCAAGAGAAATAGGTCACTTGCTAAAATTCATAGAGACTGGAGATCTGGCTCAGTCAGTCAAGTAACTGCCACACAAGCATGAGGGCGTGGATGAATTTGGATCCATGTAAAAACTGGTCTTGGCAGTTAAAATGACCTAAAAGTTTAAATCCCATGGAGGATGGAGAGAACTGATCCTGAGGGTTGTCCTCTGACCTCCATGTGTGCACCATGACATACATATGTCCCCCACATCACACACATGCATATACACACTAATAATAATGATGATAATAAAGAAAAAAAA
>NW_008449613.1:0-540 GCF_000622305.1 Nannospalax galili
CATCGGTTTTCTTTAAGAGTGTGATGTTGGAGAGGTTAGTCAGGCTTCAGTGGATGGACCCACAGTGAAAGGCATTTGGGGATACAATTTAACTCCATAGGCCTTAATATATATGAAAGAGTACATGAAATCCAGAGGTGGCGGGGGACTGTAAGAGGAGTGCAGATAGGAGAGGAGGGTCTAAATATGATTAAAAAATATTGCAAAAATTCAATTAAAATTGTTCTAGTAGCTACATCACAGCAAGGAAAAAGAAACACATGAAATTAATTGTAATAGTATATTTAATTTAAAATAGCACCTATAAATTTTTATTACAGTATTGTCATTAATATAAAAATTGAGCTTTAAAAAAAGTTATGTACTTGGGTGTTAAGTTGACAAAAAAATAGATTTTTGATGGTTAAGATTGATTATCAGGGTTGATGAGATGGCTTAGCAGTTAAGAGCACTGACTACTCTTGCAGAGGATCTGGGTTCAGTTCCCAGCATCCACAAGGTGCCTAACAACCATCCATAACTCCAGCTCCAGGGGATCTG
>NW_008449614.1:0-540 GCF_000622305.1 Nannospalax galili
CACATGTATATATGTAGGTACATTCATCTCTGCACACATGAAGAAAGATGTTGGGGTTTGCGTCTCACTTTTCCATCTTAGCTCATTTGAACAGGATCTTTCAATGAACCTGGAGCTAAGCTGATGGCCAGCAATCTCAAGTCGTCCTCTTACCTCTGGCCTGCCCCAGCATGAGGGTTACAGGTGCGTATGAACACACCTGACTTTTCTCATAGGTACTGGAAATTCAAACTTAGGTCCTCATGCCTGGCCAGCAACCACTCCCACCCACTGAACCATCTTCCCAGCCCTCTGGTATTTTTCGCTGATGTCTTGATTATAGCCATCTTAAGAGTAAGCATGGACTGTCATTTGGGCTTTGATTTGCATTTTCCTTAGGGCTGAAGAAGCTGAACATCTTTCATGAATTTACTGCTCTTTTATAAGTCTACTTTGGAGAAATATCTATTCAGATCTTTTGCCTACTTTGATACTAAGTTAATATCAAGATGTGAGAGTTCCTTACATAGTTACATACAGTTCCTTAATTAAAAAAAAAAA
>NW_008449615.1:0-540 GCF_000622305.1 Nannospalax galili
ACACACACACACATGAAATCAGAAACCGGTTAGCCAACCAATCAACAATTTAGTGCCTGAAGGTGCTTTTTATGATACACAGCATATCAGATCTCAGAGTTAAGAAAATATGGCCACTTATTGCCCTTGGACATTGGCGTTCAAAGGCTCCATATTAAGCAAGATCTGGTCAAGTTGTGATCCTTGAAGGCTTTGCGATGTCTGGGGACATAAGTTCCTTTTGCACTTTGGACAAAGTCACTTAGTGTTTCTTCACAAGGTTTGTCTATCTGAAAAAGCTAATCCTCCTTATGACCACATGAGGCCTGACTTTGATGTTCCAGAAATTGTTTCTCTGGCAATAAAAAAGCCCAGAAGATTCAGTTTCTGCAGTTGTTAAAAATAGCAAACATCCTACTTGGAGCTGTTGAGTAAAAGACGATATTTTCAAATATTTGAAACTTGCATTTTTATCACCGTAGTAAAGATAGTGGATAAATATCATGGATGGTTGAAAAGTTTTGGGAAGACCATTTACATGGTCTGAAATGTATTCTTATC
>NW_008449616.1:0-540 GCF_000622305.1 Nannospalax galili
GAGAGAGAGGGATGGAGGGAGGGATCGAGAGGGTCCTCAAGAGCATGACAGAATGACTCAACTTCTTCCCTGGGCCATGCCTTGTAAAGATTTTACCACCTTCCCATAGTGCTGCAGAGTAGGGACCAAGACTTCAACACGTGATCTCTTTGGGACACTTAAGAAGACCTTAGCACTCATGTTATCCACATTAGGAGATACAGTAGAACAGAAGATGAAGGAGCTGGGCCAACCTTTGGGACTGAGGCCTCTGATTCTTCCACATGAATAGCCAGACACCAGACAAAGAGCTCTCTCATTGTTCCTTCTTTTGTACTCAGGCAGAAACTGAAGAACTACAAAAACAATAACTCATCTTACCTACTTAAGATATAAAAAAGTGGGTGATGAGTTGGCTCAGCTGGTGCAGGTGCTGTTCATGAAACCTGATGATATGAATTTAATCTCTGGAACCCAGACAGGGGAAGGAGAGAACTGACTCCCTGGAAGTCCTCTGAACTTCACGCCTGTGCACCTGCACACACACACACACACACACAC
>NW_008449617.1:0-540 GCF_000622305.1 Nannospalax galili
ATGTGCATGCAGTACCCTCAGAGGCCAGAAGAGGGCGTTGCTTGTATCTCCTGGAATTGGGGTTACAGATAGCTGTCAGTGGCCATGCAGTTGCCGGAACCTGAACCAGGTCCTCTACAAGAGCAGCCAGTGCTTTTAAGCGCCAAGACAGCTCTCCAGCCCCCACATCTTTAAGAGCATAAACTTGCCTCCAAAGTCTGCAGTACTGGGTCTAGAATAGCTCATACAAAGTCCTTTAAATCACAGATTCCCTGGATGACTCAACCAAAGGCCATCTACCTTGGCAGGAACCTAGGCCGCTGACCCTTGGTGGCCTGTACTCAAGCGGTCGTCTTTGGCCCTACCTTCTCTAATGCAATGTGAATATCTATATTATACACCCAGTATACACCCAGATTCCTCTCCCCCGCTTCCCTCTGCTCTCAGATCTCATCACTTTAACCAAAAGATCACTGGATTTGTGTCTGAGAATCATGACCTTGCCTTTAGGAGAAACTGTATCCTGCCTGAGGTTGGAGACACATGTGTTGGCTCTCAGCA
>NW_008449618.1:0-540 GCF_000622305.1 Nannospalax galili
ATAAACTAGGGCCACACATACTGGTGGCATATACATTTAATCCCAGTACTCAGGAAGTAGAAATAGGCAGATATTTGTGAGATCTAGGCCAGCCTCATCTACATAGTGAGTTCTAGGCTGGCCACTCTCAGTGAAACCCTGTCTCAGGAAAAAAAAAAAAGACTTACAAACTGAGTTGAGCTGGGTATGATGATGCATGCTTGTAATCATAGCACTTGGGAGGTAGAGGCAGGAGAATCAGGGGTTTTAGGACAATTTGGACTACAAGAGACTGTCTCAAAACAAATAAAAGAAAAGAAAGAAAAAACAAAAAAGTTTATAAGCTGCTTCTCTGAAATTGTTTTTGAGCATTATGTTCACACAATGAAATTCTCAACATTAAGTCATGGTTCCTAAAAATGAGGGGTTGGATGGGAGCCTGGAATTATGGTCCAGGAAAGGCCAATGGATGGCCCTTGTTTCTTTTTTTAAATTTTAAATAAATAAGTTATTGATAATTTGATACATGCATATAAGGTGTTTTGATCAAATCCATGCCCA
>NW_008449619.1:0-540 GCF_000622305.1 Nannospalax galili
GTTCAAATCCTAGTCCTGCTTCAGAGACAACCTCAGACAGGACACTAATGAGATACGAGTTGGTCGACCTCTACAGCTGAGAATAACATTTAGAAAGCCATGTCTCTGCATTAAGATGCTGTATTTTTACTTGCGAAGTCAAATTAAAAAAAAGAATGTCTTTCCTATATCTCTATTGGCAGTACCAGTAAGAGACCACAAGCAACAAGCCTAGTAAAGGGCTTTACATATAATGCTTACAATAAATATGAACAAATGCTAGCTGTTTCTGTTTAGAATCAAATGCATATGTTGACATATTCAACTGGATATGTGCTTGTATCTTCAATTTCCTTTGAAACATGCCAAAAATAAATGGATTGTAGGATAGAAAGGTTGGATTAATGAGTGAGTGGTCATGCAGTAAAGCAAATATAATTCAGTGTGCATGTCAGATGAGGGGATGGACACAGGAGCACTAGTAAGATTGTTTAACTTTTTGGTATACTTGGCAATTTTTACTATAAATATAATTAAATAAAAGAAAATTTCTGAATACAA
>NW_008449620.1:0-540 GCF_000622305.1 Nannospalax galili
CACAGCCATGGTAATGTCTCTCCCAGGAGGTCAAGGTGGAGGAGAATCTCAGGGTCTAAGTCAGTTTAGACTAAAGGGTATGCCTCTCTTTCACAAGAAAAGAACATACATTCTGATGGAGACACTCTAGCCAGCTACTCTGAAACTCAGACAGCTCTGGCTTTCCAAAGCTCCTCTGTTCCTTTTGAAATCCTTCCCAGATGTCCCGCACCTTTGGATCCAACTGCCTTAGACTGAGTCCTAGCTTTGACTGCTAGAAGGGGAAAGACCCAGCTGTAGACCCGAGTCCAGTCCCCACACTGTCATTTCTTCTCCTAGTCCTGGGGCCAGAGATGGGTAAGAATAATCTTCCTTCTCACGTTCTGTGTAATTAGTCTTAAAAGTCTCTCAGAGACGTTTTTCTCTAAGAGTATTTCAGAAGTGAACAATCATAGTATTTAATAACATTCTCCCTCACCTCATCCCAGACACCAAGGTTAGACCTTGGAAACGAATTGTAACATTTTCCTGACCCTGATGGGCATGAGCCAGAAGTATATC
>NW_008449621.1:0-540 GCF_000622305.1 Nannospalax galili
TAGAAATAGTTCAAAAATTCTTCTTTGAAAATACTTGAATTGTTTATGATTCTTAATTTTCAAATTAAAATATACTCTTCATATACATAAATAAGATTACTTATTTGAAATTTAAACAGATTATAAATACAAATACTTATAATTCATCCTGTGATTGGTGATAAATTATTTTGTAGCAAAGCACTCTATTATTCAGATCCACTTGCCTCTGCCTCCCAAATGCAGGGACTAAAGGACTATGCCACTGTGCCCTACCATTATGATATTTTAATACATGTACACATTAAATCCACCCATACAGGGCTCAGGGACCATTGTGAAAAGGGGTGGGAGTGGAAAGATTGTAAAAGCCAGAGAGGAGATGCATAACCATATGGAAACAGAATCCTACATACTCCTGGTAGCTTGCTCATATGAACCTACAATAATGGTATCAGCATGCACAGAAAAATATGCAACCAAACAAAAACCCAGCACAAAACTGTGGAAATGGGCTGGAGTCCCCAATCTTAGTGGAAGAATTATTGGCAGCTGATTACT
>NW_008449622.1:0-541 GCF_000622305.1 Nannospalax galili
GGTGGCATGAATATTATGGGAGTAACCAACCACCTTCTAATTGGATTTAAGTCCAACTTCACAATTGCGAATTCACACCTGACACCATTATCAGGGCCAAGAACCTATGGCTAGATAGGTCCCAGGCCAAAAGGGAGAACCTACTATCATTCTGCTAAATAGACATAGTATTAAACTGAGTCAAAGTTTTTGAGAGGGAGCGCTTACCCTTAACTATTGGAATATGTTGTAAATGCAGTCCTGAGTGTTTTCCTTAGAGCAAGTCAGATCACCTGTGCAAAACGGAAGAAAGAAATGTGATTGTGGAGGCAGATGGTAGAGTGATCCAGACACCAGGCAGGGGAGGTCAACAGCTAGTTAAAGCAGGTATAGGTAAAGATCAAGCTTTGTCACAGAGACTCCTGAGTAAGTGTAGCCTTAAGACCATCTTCATGTTAGCCCAGTGAGACTCATTTTGGACTTCTTCACTTCAGAACTGTGAGAAAAAGACAAAATTAGAGTTATATATTTTTTTGATTTAGGCCTTAATTGTGATAAATTT
>NW_008449623.1:0-537 GCF_000622305.1 Nannospalax galili
GTGTGTGTGTGTGTGTGTGTGTGTGTGTGTGTGTGTGTTGCGAAACCCAGTTTCTGCAAGGGGGGTTTGCAAAGACTGGTTCCTGAGGAGTGATTTTCCTCTTTCTGATTTTAGAGCCTGTTGGCCTGACATTCTGGGAGGCTTGGCAGCACTGCTGTCATTTTGAGGACCTAACAGTGGGGAAGTGATGAGTGTTAATCAAGAACCGATTAACATGTTGATGGGGTCATAATTTGGGGCTATTAGGAGATAATAACTGAATAGAATCCAATTGAAGAGAGTAGGGCATTGAGCTTCTGTCTTGTCTCCAGCACGTTTCACTTGCTTCCTTTCCCAGGACTCTGGCCTTTGTGAAGTGAGCATCTTTGTCATGATGCTCTGCCTCACCACAACCCAGAAATAGCAGGTCCAAGTGACCATGGATTGAAACTCTGAAACTGGCAGCTAAAATAGGTCTTTTCTCCTTTTTATTTTGGGTATTTTGCTATGACTATCAGTGGGAAATTGATAGAACAAGAGTCATCTCTTAAATTTGTT
>NW_008449624.1:0-541 GCF_000622305.1 Nannospalax galili
AGTTCTAAGACAGACTATCTACTAGGTGCTGAGATCACTGGGGCCTTAAATCAGGATTTTTAGGGCCAGGCTGGGCATCTTAGTAAGATCCTGTCTCAGAGTTGGGAAAAAAAAGAGGGAAGTGTGGATAGCGAGGGGGCTCAGCAGGTAGAGGTGCCACGTCAAGGTCGGAATTTGATCCCTGGAATCCATGGGGGGAGGGAGAAAACTGACACCAACAAGTTGTTCTTGACCTCCATACTGGGGCTGTGGCACGCACGCATCTCCCCATCAATAAGTACAGAAATAAATATTAAAATTGGAAAAAGGAAGGAAGGGGGACGAGAAAAGAAAAATTTCCCTTCATTGCCCGAGTCCTGATTCGGCAGTTCCGTGGCTGACCCACAACCTTTCTTCCTCCCGTGGCGCCCACGTGCCTGGCCAGCCCTTCAGTCCTTTATGCTGACCCACAGCTGAGGTGTCACTCATGGGGAGGTGGGGAGAGGGTTCACCAAGTGACTAGGCCAGAAAAAGAGACAGGGAAAGGTTACGGTGACAGGGA
>NW_008449625.1:0-541 GCF_000622305.1 Nannospalax galili
TGTTACCAGGGGGAAATTTGGGAAAGTGGGAATGTTCTGCAGGGAGGGGAGGAGGGAAGAATATGCAAGGGGCCAGGCTGTGGGAGGGGAGTCAGTGGGGCAGGGATAGTGGGAGGTGAGTGTAACTGGGAGGAAGGTTGGGATAATGGGGGTTCTGGGGCTGGGGAAGGAGAAAGGAGACAGAATGGGAGGAAGAAGAGTGGAGATGGGCTAGTCTTGGGGGCTGGAAAACCCAGAGGGGGGTGAGATGCTCTCAGGACCCCATGGGAGGTGCACACATAGTGTCTGAACATTGGTGCATGTGTACACCTGGGAGCTTCTTGGCAGGAGGGACAATGCCAGACAAAGGGGACCTCCCTTTGAGTGGTCCGTGGGAGTGGTCCAGGAGACTCTCAGGATAACACAAGTTATTGCCAAACATCTTGGTTGTCTCCAAGCAGTAGTAGATGGGATCTTACTGCTGAAGACAGGACAGACTTCAGATACAGGCCTTGAAGCAATGGAGCAGGAATTGATCTGGAAGCCTTCTAACCAAAGTTTG
>NW_008449626.1:0-540 GCF_000622305.1 Nannospalax galili
CCCAGCTGGCCTAGAACTCACTATGTAGACCAGTCTGGCCTCAAACTCACGGAGATACACCTGCTTCTGCCTCCCAAGTGCTAGGATTAAAGGTGTGTGCCACCATGCCTGGCTTTTCATTTCATTTTTTTTAAAGCAAAACTGTTCATTTATAAAATAAAACACGGAAGTAATTTTTCACTGGCTCTGAAGCAATTTTGAAAATGAACCTAAAAAGGAATTAGCTGGTAGAAGCATAGTTGAACAAATGGCTAACTTTCCTGGATTGCCTCTTTCAAGGTTAAGAGCCACTTAAAAATAAATTCAAGAAATGTTTCCTTTAAAGGTAGAGGTAGTAGCTCATACCCATAGTCCCAGCTCTGGAGAGGCTGACAGGCAAGAGGATTGCTATGAGTTCAAAATCAGCCTGGGCTATAAGTGAAATCATGTCTCAAAAACCAAGGAAGAAAAGAAGGGAGGAAGGGAGAGAGATGGGAAGAAGGAGAGACAAGGAAGGGAGGGATTCACTTGAAAGAAACTTGATCTCTTCATATGAGATTT
>NW_008449627.1:0-541 GCF_000622305.1 Nannospalax galili
TCACAATGCTCAATGTGCCATCACAATGCCCCAATGTGTCATCACAATGCTCCTATTTGCCATCACAATGCCTCAGTGTGCCAAAACAATCTTCAGTGTGTCATCCCGATGCTCCAATATGTCATCATAATGCTTCAATGTGCCATCACAATGTTGAATATGCCATCACAATGCCCCAATATGTCATCAAGATGCTTAGATTTGCCATCACAATGTTGAATGTGCCACCACAATGCTCAGTGTGCCATAACAATGCCCAATGTGCCATCACAATGCTCCAGTCTGACATCACATTGCTCAGTGTCCATAACAATGCGTCATCTCAGTGCTCTATGTGCCATCACACTGCTCCAATGTTTCAACACAATGCCCCAATATGTCATAACAATGTTCAGTGTGCCAACACAATGCTCCAGTATTTCATCATCATGTTTCAATGTGTCATCACAATGCTCTAATATGTTATCATAATGCATCAACATGCCATCACAAAGTCGAATATGTTAACACAGTGCTCAGTCTGCCATAACAATGCACCAAT
>NW_008449628.1:0-541 GCF_000622305.1 Nannospalax galili
AATAACCACTGTCCTTTAAGTCATCCAATGAAGCAGACCAAGTCTTCTCAAGGCCAGCCTCTGATCACCACTAATGCTTTATCCAGTGGAACCTGAGAATGGAGAGTGATCAGAGATCTAGCAAATTCTTGGCACTGGGCATTTTCGTCTTGGCACTCAGAGACCAGCAGAATGTAAGGAAGGCTTCGATAAGGGGAGGAAGTGAAAAGTCTCTGCAGTGTCCCAATGGACAGTCAACCAACGACCACACATGGACGTCAGAGCAGGGCCCTCCCTTCTTGAGCTGGCAGATAACTTCACCTGTCTCACACATCCATATGTGTATTCAATATTCATCAAGCACCTAACAAAGAGAAAAAATAAATAAAAACTATTTCCTGAAGTTTATGAATATTCATTTTATTGAATAAAATAGCAGGAATTAAGACAATTCACCCTGAATCTTGGTGTGTGAAAAGGGTGAGATCTCACGTTAGAGGCCAAGCAGACAGAATTTTCATAAAGCTTTGGTGTAAATGGCTAGCCACTTGGAAAAAATAAA
>NW_008449629.1:0-541 GCF_000622305.1 Nannospalax galili
GCTGAAGGCTATACAACAAGGAACACAGTGCTAGACAGGAAAAACCTCTCTTCAAGTTGGTCAAGATCATCCAAGAGACTCCCGAAATAACACAGGCTATTGCAGGATCCCTTGATTATCTCCCAGAACTTGAAGGTAAGTCCCTATTGCTAAAGACAGGACACACTTTAGAGACAGGACTTGGAGCAATGGAGCTGGAACCAACCTGGAAGCCTTCTCTCTCAAGACCAGCTCTCATAGTTCTAGAGGATGCAATGTAAGCTGCTAAGGGAGAAAAGTCAATAAGTGGTCTAATCCAGCTGTAAAGCCTAATAACCACAAAACTGACAGAGAAAAATATATCCATTGGTGCAGTAGTGGCCCTTTTATCTAGGGGATGATCAACAGCTATCTAATTGTACTTAAATCCCTCTCGGTGGGAGGGAGCTCCAGGGTAGGTCTGTAAATATAGGCAAATACACGTGACTGGAGAGGTCATACATCGTAAAGATTCTTATTTTTATGCCCATGGACTAGTGCAACTCTCATTTCATCAGAGAAG
>NW_008449630.1:0-541 GCF_000622305.1 Nannospalax galili
CTGTACCCAGAGGTGCTCAGTATCTAGTAAGTCCCTCTCTTCCCCCAGAAACATAGGTTGGTCATCTTAGGAGGGGTCCTGGTAGCTGGTTTTGGGAAGTTCCAGTGTTATAAGAATCCTAGCCAGAGAGCAGAGGAGCAGTATTGGAGACAAGCTCTGCTACTCTTGCACTGTGTGACCTTGGGCAAGTCACTACCTATCTTTGGTCCTTCCTGTTCACTTCTATAAAAGACAGAGGTTCTGCCAACTCATCCCTAACCTTGGTTTTCAGAGAAGCTGCAGTCAGAGCCTGTACACTGGGTGCTTTTGCTGGCACATGCGGAAGTCATGCCCCAGGCTCTCTGGGCCAGACCCATAAACTAGGCCCATAAACTCCTGGTGAGGCAGCAGGCCTCTCTCAAATAAAAAGCATTTTCCAAATAGGGCTGAGAAAGGCCAGCTCTGGGCAGCCTGAGGCAGGCCATCTCGAGGGCACTGGGGCAGAGGGTGCTCGGCAGCCTGAACCTTCCAGGCCAAATGCATGGGAGAACCGGCTCTCTGA
>NW_008449631.1:0-540 GCF_000622305.1 Nannospalax galili
TAAATAAATGAATAAATAAATAAATATCATGGAATAAATCTATTTTTAAAAATTATTTTTATAGAATTTTTGTGTATTTTATACAGAACATCTCAAACTATATTTGTCCTTTTTATACCTAGACCTCAGTGGAATAAATCTATTATTTAAAATGGAAGTGAAAGATTCGTATAATAAAAGTTGAAGAAATCGAAGCTATCAGGTCCCCTATGCTCTTGGTTTGTTAAACTCATTATTTTGAAAATGGGCATCCTACCAATGTAATATACAAATTCAATGCAATTCTTTCTAAAAAATATTGTATTCACTATTTTTATTTTATGTGTATGAGTGTATTGCCTGCATGCATGTAAGTATGCCAGAGTTGTGCAATGCCTGGCAGAAGGAGGTCAGAAGAGGGTGTCAGATTCCCCTGGAACCAGAGTTGCAGAAGGTTGTTAGCCATGATGTGAGTGCTGGGAATTGAAACGGGTTCCTCTGCAAGATCAGCCAGTGCTCCTAACCACTGAACCATGTCTCTGGTACCTTAATAAAATTCGT
>NW_008449632.1:0-541 GCF_000622305.1 Nannospalax galili
CCTGGCAAAAATACTATATATTTTAAGATAAAAATAAACACAAATAACCTAAAAATAGACTATATATTTCCCAGTTTTATTATATTCCATTTTTCATAATATTTTGAAACTTAAGAGGTTTAATTGAAAGTCCCAATAGAGAAATAACACAAACACACACATACACATACTTATATGTGTGTTTATCTTACATTTTCAAATAAGGAGGGAGAGTAGTTTTTGTGCTCTCCATTCTTCTAAATTCAGCTCTTGGTATTAGGTGTTATTTTCAATCACTACTTTTATTTTTAACCTTTGAATAGTAGATAGACTTTTGTCAGCTCTATGACCCAGGAATGTCTTTCTTAAGAACCCAGGAATCATCTTTTTGAAATGGAACCATCAAAGAAATAGCCCTGTCCTGGTCCAGCTTCATGAATGGTAAGAACCTAACTTTGAGAGGGCCTTGCTCCAAACTGCAAGGCTATCTCTTTCCATTGATATAAAACACACTATTTGTCTTAGTTTGTTCTTCATTGCTGTGACAAAACACTCTGACCAG
>NW_008449633.1:0-541 GCF_000622305.1 Nannospalax galili
CTCCTAAACCTTCCCTAACAGCACCACCAACTGGGGCCAAGTACTCAAATTCCTGAAGCCTATGGGGGACACTTATTCAAACCACCACAACACTAACAATAGAAAGACCTCCCATGTTCATGGATTGATAGGATTAAGATTGTGAAAATAGCCATCCTACCAAAAGCAATCTATAGATACAATGCAATCACAATTGAAATTCCAGTGATATTCCTCAGAGAAATAAAATCGATTTTAAATTCATAAGGAAGCACAAAAGACCTCAGACAGCCAAAGCAATCCTAGGCAAAAAAAAAAAAATTATAATGCTGAAGGTATCACCATACCTGATTTCAACTTATACTATAGAGCCATAGAGCCTTACTTACTTTTCTGTTGCTGTGATAAACACACCATGACCAAGGAAACTTATAGAAGGAAGAGTTTACTTGAGCTTACAGTTCCAGAGGGTTAGGGTTCATAATGGTGGGGGAGGCATGGTGGCAGAAGTGGCCAGAGCAGAAGGCCGAGTGAGCACATCTTCAGGCAGGCAGAGGAAGCA
>NW_008449634.1:0-541 GCF_000622305.1 Nannospalax galili
GATGGGGGTTGGAGTGAATTACAGTTTAGAAACTGAAACTTTGTGCCGTGTGTGGCTAGAGGGAAGACATCCAGAAGGCTGACAGTGTGATCCAGAGACTCAGGGAGGAACTCAGACAACAGATGAGGACTGTCCTCAGGACGTGTCCCTGGTGACCTGGAGGAGGAGGAGCCCATTTCCTTACAGGTACTGTGGGGGCAGGGACTCCATAATACAGGACAGCAGCAGAGCACAGTGGCCATGGGGGAAGGCTGTGTCATCAACTGCAGTGTGGGAGATGGGGAGAGCAGGCTCGGTGGGCAAGGTGGACTGTGTGTTTTGGACAACTTCAGTCTTAGATGCAGCAGGCCAGGAGAGTAGGGATTTTCCCCTCCCACGCAAAATAGGCCTTAAAACCATTAGGACTCCTGGCAGTTGGAAGTCTGGCCTGGGGTGTTCAGCCTTATCATCTGAGACTCAGCCTAGGGCTCCCTGAATCCTAGGCAAGAGATCCTGTCCTCCTGCAGCCTGCATGCCCTCTGGAGAGCACCGGTAGAATCAG
>NW_008449635.1:0-541 GCF_000622305.1 Nannospalax galili
CCCCCCCCATTTGTGTTTTTAAAAAAGATTTTGTTTTTATTTTATGTATAAGAGTGTTTTGCCTTAATGCATTTATGTGTATTACATGTGTGCCTGGTGCCTGTGGACCAGAAGAAGGCCTTGGATCCCCTGGAACTGGAGTTACAGATAGCTGTGAGCCACCACGTTGGTTCTGGGAACTGGACCTGGGTCCTCTACCAGAGAAGCCAGTGCTCTTAACTGCTAGGCCATCTCTTCCAGCTCCTTGTTTATATTTTTTTGTAACACAGCCCAGGGTAACTTTGAACTCACTGTGTAACCAAAGATGACTGAATTTATGATCTTCTATTTCCTGAGCACTGGGACTACAGGCATGCACCTCCATTCTGGGTTTCTGTGGTGCTGTGGATAGAACTCAGGGCTTTGAGCACACTGGGCAAGCACTGCCATTTGAACTGCATTCCTAGCCCCCTCCTTCACATGAAATGAGTGTACATTTGTTACAGTCCACAGAGCTCCCCACTCCCATTCTCTTGCTCTATTTCTCTGACTCTCTCTCTCT
>NW_008449636.1:0-541 GCF_000622305.1 Nannospalax galili
GGCAGCACAGACTGATAAATTACTTAGTCCAGGTTGTAGAAAGGGTGCCACCCTATACACTTATGGGGGTTGAGACTGTAGGGGCATATTGGTGCATTACAGTTATATTAAGGAAACCAGACCTGGGAACTTTTGGGTCACACCAGACCATGGAAAGGGAGAAACTCCCTAAGCTCAACCCCATAAACAGAGACAACCAACACTGAGGTGGCAAAACCCCCCCCACCTGCCATCTGAAACTTGGTGTGGTGTGGGCATTGAGAATCAACAGACAGAGAAATCCCTATTGTCCCTGAGGCTTTCACCTGCTGATGGTGGGCTGCCTGATGACGGCGGGCCACTCAATGTATTCTCCATCTGAGCCCTTCTGATCTGCACCTGCGCTCATCTCTACCTTTGCTCAACCTGACTCCACCGTGGCCTGACTCCTCCATGGTCTGACTTCACAGTGGTCTGACTCCACTATGGTCTGACTCCTCCATGGTCTGACTCCACCGTGGTCTGACTTCACAGTGGTCTGACTCCACTATGGCCTGACTCC
>NW_008449637.1:0-541 GCF_000622305.1 Nannospalax galili
CAGTGTCCCTGCAACCTTAGGAAGATATTTCTGGCCAGCTGCTGTCTATTGATGCTGATCTTTCTGGGTGATGCCCCAGATGGAGAATATCTGCCATATGGAGAATACAAACCCAGTGCCACTTCCTTTTCCTGCCCGAGAGAATGTGTCCATTAGCTTTTGTTGAAACACAAACCCACCCTGGAGTTAGCAGTTTAAGCAAACATTCCACAGCTTGCCAACCTAGGTGAAACTCAGATAAGTGGTTTTCCAGCTTGAGTTGGAATTTCTGGGCATTTGAGACTGACTGCCAGGCTGACTGTGGGGTAGATGTCGAAAGTCATCCTGGCTGAGACATCTCACATAGCAGCTTCAAGAGGCCAGAGAAAGTGGGGTGGGCTTCCAGGGGAAGAAGCAGGATGAACTTACCCTTGGGAACTAGTGTCCGAACCACCACAAAGTACATCCTGTTCATTCTATTGGCCAAAGTAAGGGGTCAAGGGAGGCCAGATTGAAGGGATAGGAAGAGAGAAGACAGCTCCCAATGGCAGAGACAGAGGGA
>NW_008449638.1:0-541 GCF_000622305.1 Nannospalax galili
TTCCTGGGGAACCAATGAATTTGCTGAGCTTACTTACAGAGATGACTGAGGTGTTACTGAGGTGTATGAGTGACCTGGGCGTATGCACACTGGAAAGCCTTTACCCAATATGGATCAAGCCTTCTCTTCCTAGCCTTCTCCAGATTATATACTTTAGTCATTCCCAAAATCCAGTATACCATGTGTCTTTAGGGCCAAATTACATACAGTTGGCTAGGGAGAGTGGATGGATACTCCGGTGAGAATTTCATACAACATATTTGGATCATATTTGGATCCCAACCCATATCTATATACTGTCTAATAGTCCCCCAAATTTTCTGTAATATAATATCTACATCTATATTTATCTATCTGTATAATATATTATGTTGAGGTCTATGGATCCAGATTTGTGCCCCCAAATGCTCTTTGGTGTGGGTTTATTCACTGAAGTCTGGTCAATCTACCAAGAGTCTCACCTTTAAGCAAGACTAAATGAGCCATCGAATAGTATTAGGGTTTCTTACCCACTACACCACATCTATGGTGGGATTTTGTC
>NW_008449639.1:0-541 GCF_000622305.1 Nannospalax galili
TTGTGTTTTCAGTGAGTTAGCCCCTTTCCATGTTCAGTGTGCCTTTTGTCCTCATGAGGGTGAGCGTGGAGACCCCCTCCTCTTCCCCTTCTCCCTTGGTGTCGTTTGTGTTCCTTTTTGATTATGGAGGAACATTTATTTGTTTTCGGTTTGCCTGGCACCTCCACATAAAGGCTGACCCCCTGGGAGGTGGAACCCAAGAGCAGTTCCCAACTGCTGCTCCCCATCTGGAGACACTGTGTGGGAATAGGCTGTGGCCTAACGAACCATAGAAATCCCCCACTAAGCACAGGACACTTGGGTCCAATGCACTCTCTCCTTTACTTTCTAATGTTTACCTCTGCCAGCGGCTCTTCTGCTATGCTCTGGGGAGTCCTCTGTATCCTTGCCTTTCTCCTTACCCTTTACCTCTTTTGTCAAGAATATTTCCAACCCTTTGTTAACACCACAGGGTCTCCCTAGCTTTCAGACATGGGCAACCTGCCCTCCTCCACTGTAGGGAGCCTCAAATATGAGCCCTTAGGTCCCTTTTAGTTACACG
>NW_008449640.1:0-541 GCF_000622305.1 Nannospalax galili
AGGTGTTGACTTCTTTGACAATTGGGACTGTTTCCTAGGAGTAAAGGAGAGGGGTGGGGGGAACGGCTTGCATCTCAATCCCACGGAAGGAGACCTGCTCCCTGCTTATGAAATAGTCTCACAGCCAGGTGTATGGCTTCTCTTTGGATTTCGTTTGTCTGCTAGGAGACGTAGAGGACAGTGTACCTAAGATACTGTCTTCATAGTAAACTGTGCAATGAGCTAAATATGAAAGCTATGTAGAAAGTGTCTATTAGGTGGGCCGGGGAGGTGGCTCAGTAGATAAAGGGCTTGTCTTGCAATCAGGAGGACCTGAGTTCAATCCCCAGAAAGAACATAAAAGAGTCAGGCATGGTGGCAGGTATTTATAATCCCAGAGCTGGGCAGGCAGAGACAGGCAGATCCCTGGGGCTCACTGGTCAGACGGTCTAGCCTACTTGACTTCAGGACAATGAGAGACCCTGTGTCAAAAGTAAAGTGGACAGTGTTCCCGGGCTGCTCTCTAGCTTCCACCAGCACACACACATATGTACACTCACAT
>NW_008449641.1:0-541 GCF_000622305.1 Nannospalax galili
GTGGGGGCGGGGGTGGGGGCGGGGACACGTCCTCTCAGAAGCAGTGCCGGCCACAGGGTGCCTCCTGGCAGGAGCCCTGCGTGTCCTACCTGTCAGCAATCTCCTCACAGGAGCTGTACTGGTCACTGCTGCCATCCACCTCCTCAGGACTTGCCTTGGTTCCTGGCACTCGGAATTTCTGTACTGCTAGGTGGTGGCACTTCTTAGTGTGCCAGCTTTGTGGGAGGATTGCTCTGAGAAAGCAGGCCTGATTTCTGGGTCCCAGCTCCAAACACTGGCTGGCAAATTCCTGTCACATTCCCTGCATTTCGCCTTCCTTGCCCTTTTCTAAGACAATATTCCCATTTTCTCCCTCTGGACACCAAGGAGTCAATTTTAAGCTTTGTAGACTTTTCCAGAAAATGTTCATAGGGGATGTACGTTGTGTTGATATCCTTAATATAAAAATAGTTCATAGTTTTTGTGCTATGTTTGACTTCACATACACGATTTGCCATACTTTGGCTTTCACAGTGATTTCGTTAGCATTCCCATTTTTTTT
>NW_008449642.1:0-539 GCF_000622305.1 Nannospalax galili
TCACCTCCAACCCAAGGCTTTTCTCTAAAACTCACCCTCTGTATTCTGTGAATTTCGTTCTTTAAATTTGAGAGACGAATTTGGAAGCCTCTGGCTCAGAGTGGTTTTAGTAGCCATTGAGTTTTCCAGAACCCTCACTCCCTGAGAAAGGACACATCATTCTCAAAGATACCCCAGTGTTCCTGTATCATTTGCATTTATGGTAGTGCATGTCAAGACCAGAAGTCAGCCAATGTTCCTCACTCACTGTCTACCATGGCCTTTGAGTCAGGGTCTCTCACTGGCCTGGACAAGCAGGCCAGGCTGGCTGGACAGAGAGCCCCAGGGGTCCTCCCATCTCCCAGACCTGGGGTTCAGGTATGCACTACCACACTGGCTTTTTATGTGAATTCTGGACATGGAACCCAGGTCTTCATGCTTGCAAGGTCCATACTTTGCTAACTGAGCCATCTTTATAGCCTTTCTTTTTTGGTCTTCTATCTTTCTTCCTCCTTTCCTTCTTCCTTTCTCTCTCTCTCTCTCTCTCTCTCTCTCTCTCT
>NW_008449643.1:0-539 GCF_000622305.1 Nannospalax galili
CTGCAGAACCACTCAGCCTGAGACTCCGCCAAGGAAGGGATCACTGAGGTTTGCAGTAGACTCAAGTCGGTACAAAATGACTTTAAATGGGGGCTAGGGAGACAGCTTAGTAAAGTGCTTGCCAAACAAGCATGAGGACCTTAGATGAATGCTGAGAGCCCACACAGTAAAAAAGCTAGGTGTGGCAATATGCACTTGTAATCCCAGCACTGGGGAGGCAGAGACAGGCAGATCCCTGGGGTGCAGTAGCCAGCCAGCCTAGCCTACTTAGCAAACTCCAGGCCAATGAGAGACCCTGTCTCAAAAAAGCAAGATAGCCAGATGTGGTGGCACACGCTTTAATCTCAGCACTTGGGGGGCAGAAGCAGGAGGATATCTGTGAGATTGAGGCCATCCTGATCTACATAGGGAGTTCCAGAGAGGGGCTACAGAGAGACCCTGTCTTAAAAATACCAAAAACCAACAAAAACAAGGTAGACAGCATGTGAGGAACAACACTTAGGCTGTCCTCTGACACACACACACACACACACACACAC
>NW_008449644.1:0-541 GCF_000622305.1 Nannospalax galili
GAAGCTTAGCGGAGCTCCACATCAGCAAACCCTACATGAAGGGTACCTCATCAGTCCGTGGTCCTTCTCAAAGTACAGGAAAGGTTGTTTTTATTTGACTCATCTTTATTCACAATTCCTTTGGGTGCTCTGGGTCTACTTTGTTCATGCAAAGAAGAGTTTACTTTATCATGGCTTCAGGACGACAAAAACCTAAAAGGTTGAGGATAATTTTTAAAAGACAAGTGAAAAAATTTCCACCTCAAAACTCTTTCATTGGTTCCACTGTGGATATGTGAGCCTCCATTTCTTTCAGGAGAAATAAAACCAACTAGAGTCCTCATGAAAAAGGTTAAAAAAGAAAATTTTAAATGGGCTATATTTAATTCATAAGAAAATTTAAAAAGTAGACAATAATCAACCTAGAAGGTGAGCTATAAAAAGACAAAGATTGTTTTCACAAATAATAATAATGACAATAACAAATTATTAGAAGTGGTTGACTCACCTTTGAGAGTTACTTCTGTATGCCTAAAAGTTTGAAAAGCTGTAAAATGACTTG
>NW_008449645.1:0-541 GCF_000622305.1 Nannospalax galili
TGAAGCACTGGCTACTGAATTGCTGTTAAAAGTGGCCAGTGAATTGCTGTTAAAAGTAGAAAGTCTCCAGAAATGTGTGGGAATATTAGAGCAAGGTTTAGAGGCAAAACTAGTCTCCAACAATGGAGTCTCTAAGACTGTAGACTCAGAGGCTGTACAGGCGTCTGCTGGTTCTGTGAGATGGGACAATGCTATCCAGGAGAAGCAGCTTGAAATGGACAGACAGCTACAGCGCATGCAGGAACAGATAGAATCACCGGCAATGCAAATAAGGTTTGAACAACAGTTGCCTCTTAAAGGCACTTTTAAGTCTCCTGGTCCTGTAGGTTTACAGCCCCCAGAAAGGAAGGATGAGCCTGCAAGTGCTGGGGCAGACAATTCTTCTGTTTTGTCTCATCCCTTGGCTCTGTCACCATTACAAAGAAGTCTGCAGCATGCAGCCACTGCTGGAGAGGATGTGTCAGAATTCCATGTCTTTCCAGTTATGGAGCGTGATGATGGCCAGGGAAATAGGGTTAGAGCACATGTCACGTTTCCATTC
>NW_008449646.1:0-541 GCF_000622305.1 Nannospalax galili
CTTAAAGCCCACTCAGTTGGAGGAAACTCATGTGTGGTACTGTAAACCTAGTCAAATACAGATGACTGGGGAGGTCATAGATCTTAGAGAAAACTCGAAGGCTGTTACATTCTTAGACAAATGCAATTTCTTTCTATGTGCAAAATATGGATCCTAATATTTACAGACAAGTATGCCAGTCGCTAGTCATCAAAGAAGCTTCTTTTGCAACAGAGACGATTACTGAGTTTCATAACTGGTCACACACAAACATTGTCTGTGAATTGCCCAAGCCCAAGTGGCACGTCTACAATGAAACCTCACCTATGGCTCATGGAACATAGAACAAGGGATAAAGAGAGCACTAATGCATCTCTCAGTTCTCATCAATGAAGCGCCCTCATGCAACAGAGGGCCGGGAACACAAAAGGTCATAAATGGCCAAAGTGTAGAGCGTAAGAATCTGCAGAATGTGAGTCCCTGGACAAGACTCCTATATTAAACTCCACCCACCCAGGGCTCAGGTATCATTGTGGAAGAGGGGGCAGAAAAATTGGAAGAG
>NW_008449647.1:0-541 GCF_000622305.1 Nannospalax galili
TTTTTTTTCCTTAAGACTCAGCTGATGGACTGGAAGGAAGTCCAAGTGAAACTATGGACGGAGGTCCCATGGAGTGAGACTCTGGCCATGGAAAGACTGTCTTGCTGGCCCAGCCCTAGCCAAGCTCTCCCATAAATACAGTCATACAAGTGACCTCAGCTTATAACCGTGAGGAGCCAAAGAAATGTCTGTGCCCTGCACAGATCCCTGCCTGAGGAATCATGAGAAATAGTAGATTATGACTGTCTGTAATTGGTAACTGAAACTGAGATATTAATTGGTAGAATCTGGGCATGGTTGGAGTCTAGGCTGGGTTATTTCTAGGTTCTTGGCCTCTTCAAACAGTTGAAATAAAAACCCACACAGAGGGCTAGAGAGATGGCTCAGCTGTCAAGAGCACTAATGCCCTCTTCTGGCCTCCACTGGCATTACAAACATGTGGTACACTTACACACAGGCAAAACTCTCATATATGTAAAAGAAAAAAAAATTAAAAAGCCCAAACAAATTGCAAAGTAGCAAGGAAACTGCTCAGAGCAAG
>NW_008449648.1:0-540 GCF_000622305.1 Nannospalax galili
CCTGCCCAGAGCTCCTGCCTTGGTTTCCCTTGATGATGGACTGAGAGCTCTAAGCCAAATAAACCCTTTTCTCTCCAAGTTGGTTTTGGTCACTGATTTTATCACAGCAATACAAAGAAAATGGAAAGTTACATTCGCTCATCACTGTCAGAACGCGTAAACTTTAACCTGCTCACCATCCACTAAGCAAACAGAATATTCAAGGACTAGTCAGAAGACACCAGTTTATGCACAGCCAAGCAGTCAAATACAAGCTGGAGGTGGGAAAGTCAGTGTGTTACAGGGCAAGAGCAGTGGGCTGAAAGTCAGTATGCCTAGAGTGGAATTTGATGATGCTGTTAACTGATTATGTGACTGGCCAACCTTACTAAAACTCTTTTAAAATTCCTTCTCCTGGTCTGTAAGGAAATTGAAGTGGGCAACTATAAAGTTTTCTTCCAGCTTTAAAAAAAAACCTATTCTCAGGGCTGGAGAGATGGCTCAACGCTCAAGAACACTGGTTGTTCTTGCAGAAGACCTGGGTTTAAATCCCAGCACCCA
>NW_008449649.1:0-541 GCF_000622305.1 Nannospalax galili
TAAACCTTGCTTTTGCATTTTTGGTGTGTTGGGTCCTCGGTGGTCTTCTTGTGGTCCTGTGAATGAGGTATAACACAGTGTTCCACGGGAAAGAAGTTCCCTTGCTGTCTCTACCTTGCAGTCTACCAGTGACAACTCGGCCTCCCTCCTGACGCCTGCCTCTGCGTAAGTCAGGGTGCACAGGCCTGAGCCAGCAGCATTCACTGAGCAGAGCCATGACCACAGGCTCCTCAGGCTTCAAAAATACTTTCGAACAGTCTATTACCTTTTTTCTGACCTCTTCATCTCTCTCAGGTCTCAGGACACTTGAAATCCAATTAGAGACAGATTTCAAATTATTTACCATCAAAGAACCTTGCCATCTACAAATCAAGACGTCCTACCCAGTAAGAAAATCGGAGAAATGTGGGGAATTGAGTGTCTGCTCAGTCGGCCCTTATGTGCTGCAGAGGGTCACCTCTCCTCAGTCCTTCACTTCTGGATCTGGCTCTAAGTAGCTGCCTGTTGTAGTAGAAATGTCCTCAGAAAACAAACACTGCAT
>NW_008449650.1:0-541 GCF_000622305.1 Nannospalax galili
TGTTTGGTTGTGATGATCCTAGGCAAGCGGGTGCAACCAAATTTGGGAAGAAGACATCTGTCCATAGTCTGCTGACCAGAGGACAGGCCTATTCAACTCTCCACCCCTTTCTCCAGCTCTTACATTCTTTCTACCATTCTCTGTTCTATATTCTTTTCTGTTGCTGTTACAAACACTACGGCCAAAAACAACTTACAGGAGGAATGGATTTATTTGACTTACCTTCCAGGTCATAGTCCATCACTGAGAGAAGTCAAGGCAAACTTGTTCACTCTTCCACACAGCATTACCTCTGACCAAAGAACTCATTTCACAGCTAAGACATACACAGCAGGAACCAAGGAGGATGCTGCTCACTAGGTGGGTCAGGATCTTGTGTCTGGGAATGGTGCTGTCCACAGTGGGCTGGGCTCTCCTACAATTAACAACCAAGAAATTCCTCCACAGACCTGCCCACAGGCCAATCTGATCTAGAAAATCCCTTATTAAGACTTTCTTTTCAGGTGTCCTTAGGCTAACTGTGTAAAGTTGACAGTTAAAG
>NW_008449651.1:0-541 GCF_000622305.1 Nannospalax galili
CATTCAACACGAATCTTCATTCCAGTGAATGGTACTGCAAGGGGAACAAATGTGATGGCGTGGACCATGGCTCGATTTCTGTGGTGGATGTGTCTGCTTGTGTCTCTCTGGCTGTGCTCACACCTGTGTGGATGTAAGAGTTCAATGTTGGCTGTCTTCCTCAATCTTTTCAAGTTACTTTTCTCTCGCTGAACCTAGAACTCACCCAGTTTGGTAGATTGGCTGGCTACTGAGCTCTAAAGATCTACCTTCCTCAGTTCCTGTAGCCTTGAGATTACAGACCTACACCACCTCACTCATCTAGTGCATGGATGCGAGGGGTCTGGACTCAGACCTTCGTGTTTGCACAGCAGACACTTTACCACATCCACAGCCCTGTTACGGTTTTTATTAATATTGTTGTTGTTATTATCATCATTATTATAGGTTTGTTCAATTTGTTCTTTCTATGTTTTATATAAAATACCTGGAAAGATAATGTTTTCTCTACCTATCATTTGTTTATACATGGTCTTTTTTTCTGAATAAAAAATTTCTATTA
>NW_008449652.1:0-541 GCF_000622305.1 Nannospalax galili
GAAGCCATGGTGGGGTGCCCACTGCCTGGTTTTTGTCAAACATGTTTTGGCATGTCATTCAGGCTCTCTCCTCTGTTGCCTATGAATTTTGAGGCTGCTATCTCCACCCTATGGTGTTTAGCCCAGTCTGAGCTCCTGCTGGCTGTTGGGTGTGGCTGGGGGGTTGGAACTGGCAGGATGCCTGTGTCCAGAGTATAAAGGAAACCAGGGACAGCTGGTGGCAGTTCGAAGTGTGGGCTCTGCAAATCTAGCCATGCTCAGCCTCTTCTTCCCAAGTCTCTCCCGCCTGGGCTTGTGGGCTTCAGTAGCCATCCTGTTAATAGGTGTCCTCAAGCTCCTCAGCCTGCTGTTGCGGAGGCAGAAGCTCGCCAGGGCTATGGACAGCTTCCCAGGGCCCCCAACTCACTGGCTCTTTGGGCATGCCCTTGAGGTATGTGGGGATGTGGGGGAAGGTTGGAGAAAGAAGCTGGCTTTCCTTTTTTTCAGACAATCAGGCCTCATCCCCTGGAAGCTGGGAGGGAGACCGTCAGCTTGGGCAGGG
>NW_008449653.1:0-541 GCF_000622305.1 Nannospalax galili
AAAAAAAAAGTCCTCATGTTAGAAATTCCCAGAACTGTGCCATGTGATGCTGCTGAGGAAAAAGTCAAAGTCTCCCTCACCCCAGCGTGTGGTTGTTACAGGCACAAGCTCCCAGCAGGCCTCAGATCCCACCCCAGGCCAGACCTTGGAGAAGCGCAGCACTCCTTAGAGCTCTGTGGGGACAGAGAGCAGGCTAACAGGCAAACTCAGCCACGGTCCCAGGAAACGAGTCTCAGGTATCTACTAAGTCCGCACAGGACTCTGAAACCACACAAAGCTAAAGCCTGATGCTGAGGAGCCTGAATCTGCCATCTCCACTGCGCCTTCCCCCAGGGAACCCTACAGTTCTGTTCTCAGTCCCCATAAAGAAGTAAGGAGCAGCTCTGGGCTGTTAAGAAGAACTGCAGGAGGCCCAGGGCTCAAGAGTCCACTGGTCACCACCCAGAGTAGCAGGGCCAGGGACACCCTGTGTGGAGAGGTAACATGGGGAACTAGGAAGCTTCATAGCAGAGCGCCTCTTTTCTATGGGAGTATGAGCTGG
>NW_008449654.1:0-541 GCF_000622305.1 Nannospalax galili
TCAGCCACCCCATTTTAGGCAGTGCTGGGGATTGAACCCAGGGCCCCTGGTATACAAGGCCTGGGGTGTACCAACTGAGCTACATCCCCATCTTTGAGGTCCTTTGGGCTGAAGGTGAGACGTGCAATGTTTTCTTTTTCTTTTAATTTGTGTGGTTTGCCGTCTGTGTGTGTGTGCGCGCACACGTGTGCGTGTGTGTGCATGTATGTGGTGTCTTTAATTGTTCTCCATCTTATTTTCTGAGGCAGAGTCTCTCACTGAACTTGGAGCTCACGGATTCAGCTAGACTGGCTGGTCAGCAAGCCCAAGACCAGCAAGTCCAAAGATCCTCCTTTCTCTTCCTCCCCAGCTCTGGGAGAACAGATGTCCACTACTTCATCCATGGTTGCTGGGGATCCAAACTCAGGTCCCCATGCTGGTGCAATAAGCGCTTTATGCACTGAGCCTCCAGCATGCCTGTTTTCTAACCACTGTACTATACCTGGGTCCATCTCCTGCTTCATTGTTAGTCTGTGTGGTGGAGACTGACTGCTTTCTGTAA
>NW_008449655.1:0-541 GCF_000622305.1 Nannospalax galili
AAAAAAAAACAATTTATCTCCAAATGAGTCAGAGTCATGGTTACTCAATCTTAGTCAGATGAAACCTAGAACAGATCAGCATTGCCTTGTGGAAAAAGAGACAAAAGAGAGGTCTTAGCATTTATCTAAGCTATGAGGGCGGAGGAGGCTGTGGGAGGGCCAAGAAGGCTACAAAGGCTCCTAGTCTCCAGGCAAGCTTTATCTGGCAAATATTGCCTTCATTTTGGCAAATATTCCTTTTCTCAGACATTCTTTTGCTTCTAATCCTCTCTGTGGCATTGGCATAGGAATGACTCTGCTGGAGTCCTAACTCAAGACCTGGTGAGCCTCTAAATTTTGCAGTCTTGTCTGACACTAGAGATCCTTTGCAGGTTTCACTTTGGGTTCCCCTGTTAACACAGAAACTTTTCTCTCCACAGGTCACCCCTGGCTCCACTTCTGTTGTGTTTGGCCTGGGAGGAGTTGGCCTGTCAGTCATCATGGGCTGTTAATCAGCTGGTGCATCCAGGATCATTGGAATTGACCTCAACAAAGACAAATT
>NW_008449656.1:0-541 GCF_000622305.1 Nannospalax galili
AAAAAATACTAGGCATCCATTTTTAACATCCTTGAAATATTCCTTCCAGACAAAATACCGTTTGTGTTTTGTGATGCAGTATGTTAATGGGGGAGAGCTCTTCTATTTGTTGAGAAAGCGGGTGTTCTCTGAGGACCGCACACATTTCTATGATGCAGAAATTGTCTCTGCCTTGGACTACATTCTGGAAAGATTGTGTATTGTAATCTCAAGTTGGAGAATTTGATGCTGGATAAGGATGGCCATATAAAAATTACAGATTTTGGACTTTACAAAGAAGGGATCACAGATGCAGCCACCATGAAGACATTCTGTGGTACCCCAGAGTATCTGGTGCCAGAGCTACTGGAAGACAGTGACTATGTCTGAGCAGGGACTGATGGAGCCTAGGGGTTGTCATGTATGAAATGATATGTGGGAGGTTGCCTTTCTACAACCAGGGTCATGAGCTCTTTGAACTAATACTAATGGAAGACATTAAATTTCCTCAAACACTCTCTTCAGATGCAAAATCATTGCTTTCAGGGCTCTTGATAAAGGA
>NW_008449657.1:0-541 GCF_000622305.1 Nannospalax galili
CCAGTCCAGGTTTAAGCGCAGTGGAAACTGCCAGGCTGTGTCCCATGAGTCTGTAGGCCTCGTGCTTCCACTAGCCACACCAAGACTCCCGTTTCTTCCCTCTCTGTGCTAGCACTTGGTGGTGTTGAGTTTTGGACTTTAGCCATTTGCTAGATATGAACCAGACGCCGGCCAGCTCCAGGATGCGATGAGATGGTGAAGCTGTATAAAGGGATCCACCTCGGAGGGGGCACAGAGGTCAGGGCAAGGAAGAGACGGCTGAGCCTGGTGAGGCACGCCTGGGACCTGTGATGCAGGCCTGAGGCCCGGTGATGCACGCCTGGGACCTGTGATGCAGGCCTATCTTCACAGCTACTCTGGAGGTTGAGGAAGGAAGACGGCCACCTCTAGGTCTGCCTGGACTGTAGAGCGAGTTCAAGGACTTGGAGAACCTAGTAAGACTGTCTCAAAATAAAAAGTGAAAACAGCTAAGGACATTGTTCATTGGTCAAGCTCCTGCCTAGCATAGCAAGGCTCTGCATTCCCTCCCTAATATTGAGAA
>NW_008449658.1:0-541 GCF_000622305.1 Nannospalax galili
AATAAAAAATACTATATGGGCCTATAAGATGGCTCGGGAATAAGGATGCTTGCTGCCAAGCTTGACAACCTGAGTTTGAGCTCTGGGATCCAAACCCACATGGTGAAAGGAGAGAGCCAACTCCTGTGAGTTATCTTCTGACATCCACTGTCCACACTTCCATGTGCATACCCACTTACACATAATACGTAAATAACTGTTAAAAAAAAAAGTATAAAGATGAATTACATTGGGTGTCTCTGCTTCTAGTTTGAATAATCTGAAGTGGCAGTTCCTTGCTACCCTCTAATTTTTTTCCTGTCTTTTACAACTTTATACTTACAAGGTCTCACTATGTTAACCAAACTGGCCTTGAGCTTGTAACAATCCTCCTGACTCTGTCTCCTGAGTATTATGATTCTAGGCATTTAACTACTGTGACCAGCTTGTAAGTATTACTTTGACTGATTTCTTTTCCTCAAGTCCAAGTTTGTCTATCTTTTTACTCTCTAGCTTAGGCTCTGAGTATGACTCCTGAATTAAGGGTCTTGCTGCTCTCTCT
>NW_008449659.1:0-541 GCF_000622305.1 Nannospalax galili
AAACCATTTTGCAGTTGGCAATTTATCACCAATTAGTACATTCACCTGATTGTGTAACCGCTGTGTCTTGTCAATTCCAAAGCATTTTGACTGACTCAAATTGAAGCCAATTACCCACTAAGCATTTGCTTAATTCCTTACTTTTCCTAACATCTCAATACCACCTATCTTCCTTCTGTCTCTGTGAGCTTATCTGTTCTGGGTAGTTAATATAAACAGGATTGCAGAGTAGGTGGTTTTGTGACTGGTCTTTTAATTGTAATGTTCTAAAGTTTCAATCATATTGAAATGTGTCTAGACCAACCACACTCCTCTTCATGTTTATATATTCCATTGTATGTGTCGTGTATATATCATGATTTGCCATCCATTCATCAGTTGATGAGCGTGAAAGATGTTCCTGACTTTGGACTATGGTCATCAGTGTTAAAATTGACATTTTTATGTATGTACTATTTTGATTCTTTGGGGTTTAGGCAGAAAAGTTAATATGTTGTGCTATGTGGGAATTCAGTGTTTAAGTTTTCAATGCACTGTTTTC